>NC_133618.1:457251226-457511226 GCF_048593235.1 Sminthopsis crassicaudata | reverse complement strand
CAAGGCCAGGTTAGTGAGAGGAAAGACAGACTTGTTAGGGAGCCACTTAGCTGCTACCAGCCTTCCAGGGCAACCTGTCTTCTCTTCTTTGCTGTGGTCACCTTCAGAGGTACCAGTATCACCTTGCTGAGGGGGCTCTATGGAGGAGATTGAGGTTCTGTAAGAGGCTTTCAAGCTATAGATTGTCAGATGTCTGAGGGAAGAGTCATTATCCTGGCAGTTTTTTATCTTTATGATTTCACTTGAAGGGTATGGGCTTCCTTCTAAGTACAGCCTGAGCAATTCAGCTCTCCTTATTATGCACCTTCATCACTACTTATAAATATAATTCAACAAATATTTATTAACATTATGAGACACAGGGTATAGTCAAAAGAGCAATGGACTTGAAGTCAAGAAACACGGTTAATATTTTTACTTTAGCACTGACTAGTACTGACCTAAGTTACTTAAACACTCAAACTCAATTTTTCCCCCAAAATGAGGTGAATAAGATATCCACTCTTGGCTTCACTGGTTATTGTGGGGAAAAGTGCTTTGTAAATATTAAATTAGTTTGAATGCGAGTTATTATTATTTACCGTCTATAATGGACAAAGTGGGGCAGCTAGGCAGCATAGTAGATAGAAGACAGGGTCTAGAGTCAGAAATAGTCATTTTCCTGAGTTCATATCTGGCCTTGGACACTTATTAGCTGTGTGACCCCTGAAAATCACTTAACTCTACCTCAGTTTCCTCATCTATAAAATGATCTGGAAAAGGAAATGGTGACTCACCAGTAACTTTGCTAAGAAAATCACAAATAGGATCATGAAGAATCAGACATAACTAAACTGAATGAACAACAATAAGGCAACAACGTCTTAAGGAAGTGGATAGAACATTGGTTTCTAAGACAAGAAGGCCTGCATTCAACTCCTGCCTCTGACATGTTAGTACTGCTACCCCGGGAAAGGCTTTGACTTCTCATCTTCCCAACAATTATATAACATTATAACTTATACAAAAAGTTCTGACTTATATTAGTAAAGCTAGTTTACATATTAAGAGATCTTTTTACCAGTAAAATCACTGGTCCCACAAAGATACCATACTACCAAATGTACAAATGTTTTTAAAATGACACTTCTTAGTCTTTTTTTTTTTTTTTTAATTAAAGCTTTTTTTATTTTTCAAAGCAGTGGACAATTCTTCAATATTAGCTCTTGGGAAAACCCTGGTGTTCTAATTTCCTCACCTTCCCCCACATTCCCCTAGATGCCAAGTAGTCCAATATAAGTTAAACATGATAGAAATTTATGTTTAAATCCAATATATGTATAGATATATTTATGCAAGAAAAAAAGAAGTAAAATAAAAAATGCAAGCAAACAACAACAAAAAGAGTAAAAATGCTATGTTGTGAGCTACACTCATTTCCCATAGTTCTCGTCTCTGGGTGTAGATGGCTCTTTTCATCACTGAACAATTGGAACTGGTTTGAATCATCTCATTGTTGAAGAGAGCCGCATTCCATCAGAATTAATCATCATATAGTGTTGTTGTTGCCGCGTTATAATGATCTCCTGGTTCTGCTTATTTCACTCAGCATCAGTTCATGGAAGTCTCTCCAGGTCTCTTTGTATTCATCCTGCTGGTCATTTCTTACAGAAATTATATTTATATACATATACATTCATATACCATAATTTATTCAGCCATTCTCCAATTAATGGGCATCCATTCAGTTTCCAGTTTCTAGCCATGACAAAAAGGGCTGTCACAAATATTTTTCCATGTGTGGGTCTTTCCCATCTTTAATATCTCTTTGGGATGTAAGCCCACTTGTAACACTTCTAGATCAAAAGGTATGCCCAGTTTGATAATTTTTTGAGCATAGTTCCAAATTGCTCTCCAGAATGGTTGTATCCATTCACAGTTCCACCAACAATGTATCAGTGTCCCACTTTTCCCACATTCCCTCCAACATTCATCATTATCTTTTCTTGTCACCTTAGCCAATCTGACTTCTCAGTCTTAAAGGAGACCAAAATTTATCAAATGTAATACAAAGTAAAGTATAATATGTCAAAGGAGAGATACATAAAATGGTGCTAAGGAATGTAGGAACTCCTTAATTAGGATTCCTGGGGGTATCTGAGAAAGCATGACTTTTGATTATGTTACCTTGGATAGCCTGGGGAAACTTATGGACTCCTCAGAATATTTTTTTAATCATAAATAAAGGAAATGCTAAACTTTAGTTGAAAGTTAGTGTAAATAAAGATGGTTGTGTGTGTGCGTGTATGTGTGCCTTATCTAAATACACTGACCATCTGAAACCTTTCCCCAGATCCCATGTGGGTCCTTGGCCCCAGATTATGAACCTTTACCTGATAGAGAGGATATGGACCTGAGCTAAACCTTGAAGGAGACAAGATTTTCCAATAGGTGGAGGAGAGGAGGAAATAAATTCTATGGGTGGGGAGGAGATTATGGCATGCCTACACATTAATGCTCAGTTGCAAGAAACATTTTGCAGAACAAAACAGAAGCAGAGAACAACTGATAGCTTGATTTGGCTGGAATATAGAGTATGTTGAAAAAGAGTTGAATCAAATAAAACTGGAAAAATAAGTGGGATCTAGCTGTTGGAAGGTTTTGAATGGCAGGCTAAGGAGCTTGTATTTGTTTCTGGAGGCAATAGGAAATAGTTGCAGGTTTTGGACTGGTTAGAAATAGGCATTAAGAGAGTGACTTTGGTGACAGAGTGAAGGACAGGGACTGAAAATCAGCAACATTTTTTGAAACATGTTTTCTTATGGACAACACAAGCCATTATGGGCAGTGAGAAAATAGAAGGTTTTTGTATCTGTGTGTATGTGTGTGTTGTGTGTGTGTGTGTGTGTGTGTGTGTGTGTGTGTGTGTGTATGTTGGGGGGGGAGAGACAGAGACACAAGGAGAGATAGAGGCAGAAAGAGACAGAGAGATGCACAGAGACAGAGCCCTAAGTCTCAAAAATGCAGCTTCAGTGGAAGCAAAGTATTAATTTCCCAAACTCCCAAAATATTTAGTCTTCTCTGGCATATTAACTCCAATTTCAGCTCTTTGGATATCAGTGTCTTACCTGGCATTTAGTGCCTACCTGTTCTCCCATTGCAAGCACTGTACCTGCCCTCAGTAGTGCTGCCTCCCAAGACCCTTTCATGAAGATTCTGCCTCAGGCTCTTAAAACAAGACCCTGACTCATCCTTCTTCTGTATATATAATTTTCAGGGAGTGTCTGGTTCAGTCAAATGGAGAATTGGGAGACAAAAGTCAGATCCAATTTCCTGAAACCAATAAGTTCTTTCTTGCCACAGGGCAGGGGATATATAGTTTGGGGGCTTTTGGTAGGCTCATAATCCTTCCATCCCCATTTCTAGACCTAGGGATTCAGACTAAATACAGCCATGGGGAAGAAGTGGCCCAGGATAATCAGGAATCAATCCTCTTCTGTCTCAAGGCCAATGTCCTTGTAATGGACAGTAGAAAGGGAAAAAGGACTCTTCTGTGTCTAATCCATGTGAAAGCCTGACTGCATCAGCAAAATGTATGTTTTCCTTTAATTGCTGTTTGAGCTTCAGTAGCTCCTGAAAGGTAGTATTACTATCAGCTGTAAATATATCCATTTAATTATAAAGCTAGTCTATAAGAATTCTGGAAAGGATAGTAGTAGGGCAGAACATTTTGAATAAGTAGGTTTTTTTTTTCAAGATCTTAAAAGAAATAGAGACACATAGTTATAGAACTTAAAAGGTCCTTAGAGACCAATGAGTACAAACCCCTGATTTTACACATAAGGAAATTGAGACACAAGATAAATAGACCTGCCAGAATATATAGCTAGGAAATGGTAGAACTAAGACTTCAACCCACATCTTCCTGAAAATAATTCAGTTTCTTATTCACTCCCACTGTTTGTCCCATTTGTTATATTTATGAGGAAAATAAAAAAAAACGAAATTATTTCTGGAGGTTGAATGAGGTCTAGATCCTCTGACTTGAAATCCAGGGTTTGTTTGTTGTTTATTTTTGGCATAATATTCTGCTCTGACTCCAAATCTTTAGCTCCCTCCCTTCCCTTTTTTATTATATCACAGTGTCTTTCATTTGTTGCTTGAAAGGCGAGAATTGTCAGTGAGTGTGATTGGTCAATTGCATAATCTGGAAAAGAGCCAGTAGGACACACTGAAAAGAATACTGGATTCATTATCTGGTGGTCAGAAGAGGATGGTACAAATCCCAAATCTACTATTAACCATCTGCTTGATCTTAAATTTTCTCATTTGTAAAAAAGGGTTTGTTACAGATGATGCCTAGAATTTATTTCAGCTCAAACATTTACTGGAATTCTATGTGATATGAATGCTAAACACAAGTAAGGTACTATTATGAAAAGATCCAAGCAGGTAAGGAGCAACAAAGGAGGCTTGGGGGCTTTTTGTCATCACTGTCTTATGGTCACTCACTATTTGTAGTGTGCTTTCTAGAGCCCCCAAATTGGGGGGGGGCTCACAGACTAGCTCTCCAGAGGATCTAGGGACCAGCCAAAGTCCTTGGTCTTAGTGGAGGAGTAAAGAAGGCAGGAGATCCACCAGGCTTGTTGAAGATGGAGTCCATTTATTTCAAGTTCTCTCAGCCCATACCTTAGTAGGATTATATCACTACAGCACACTGAGCCTGTGCCAACTGTAGAACCATTACATCACCACATCACCACTGCACACTGCACATGTGTTAGCTATAAGCACCCTGCTATCTTTACTGTAAGTATCCCTTGCTTCAAGTAGAACACAGGTGGTCACTCCCTCCCTGACTTCTCAGGAAGGGTGAGAACCCTTAGGGAGGTTAGGAGCCAAACCAGACATTGTCAGCAGGTTCCCTTTGGTCTGAAGGGTCTTACCCAGAATTTCCCCACTATCTGCAGCCCTCTACAACTACCCATCTTGTCTGCCTGGCACTAATTTTCTGTCATTTCCCTCTTTCTTCTTTCCTCTAAGAAAACTCAAGTCAGGAAGGAATCTTAAGGGGAGAGAGGTGATTTCATTAGGATTAGGATCTTCCAATGTAGAAATTCCTTGCAATGATGCAGATGAGCATAATTTATATTTTATAAAATTTATTAATACATTTAAAATATTTATAAATTTATAAAAAATTATTTATAAAGAATTTATTTATAAATTCTCCATAATTTATAGTCTTAATGAGTTTTGAGTAGCTATGAGAAATTAGATGAATTTCCCATGGTCATATAGAGAGTAGATTTTAGGGTCAGAACTTAAAACTTGGTCTTATTGTCTTTACTGCTGTCCTTTTATCACTACACCTCAAAGCCACTTCATAAATTTCTGTATTAATTTCATTCTTTAATTAGATTTGAATGTAAATTTCTTGAGGACAGAGAGCATGTCTTCAGTAGACTCTAGTCTACTAGTACATTCTCTAGTACAGCACTTTTTTAAACTTTTTTCCACTCGCAACCTCTTTTCATTCTAAAAATTTATATGTGACCAACCCCAGGCATATAGGTATCTAAAGTAGGTTTATAAATCAAACATTTACTGATAATAAATCATAATTTCACTGCCACCACATTCAGTGATGAGGTGCCATATGGGGTCGTGAACCATAGTTTAAGAAGCTGGGCTCTGGTATAGTGCTAGTAATAAGTGCTTATTAAGTGTTCCTTGATGATTGTTGGACAGGTATGGGTGGAAGAACCAAGAGAGCATAGTGTTGTGGACAGAAGCAATGGAAAGTGTTAGAGAAAAATCACTGAATTCACTACCAAGAAACTTGGTTTCTTATGATAATTGGTTGTGTGACTCTGGATCCCATCTAAGCCTTTTGTCTTTGTCATCTATCCAATGAAGTTGTATCTCATACTGAGGAGATTTGGGAGAGAAGGGGAAGACAGTGTATTTGTTAAGAATACATTAGAGATTTCTGTTTCAACAGGGTTATTTTTTTTAAGGGACTGCTTTTTGAATGAGAAACATAGACATAATCTTTGCAGTGTTTTATGAAAACAATAAAATCTAAAATCTTAATAAGTGCAAATTTTCTTTCCCTTTCAGTGAGATCTCCCTAGAGACTTGGGCTCTGAGGATTCATGTAGTTCTATGTTAGGAATCTGTGAAAAAGCCTCTGCCTTGTTAGTAAAGGGTTGGCTAATGTATTTACTTTGATCCTAAAAGGCAGGATTTTTTGGGTGGGGAAGACAGTGTCTGAGAGAAGCAAGCTGAATGAAACACACCATTGGAAAGGTAATTTCAGATAGTGGTAGGTAATTAGCCTCTGACTCATTCTTTTTCTTTGTAGACAGGAGTGAATTTGGCATCACTGGTCATAGATGGAGTCAAATCTCAGTTCTGTTCTTTAGTATCTGTATGACTTGGAAAAGGCACTTGACTCCTCTAGATTTTAATTCTGTCATCTCTCACATGAAAGGGTACAACTAGGTGATATTTTAGGTCCTTCTAGTTCTAAATCTGTGATCTCACCATTCTGCAGATCTACCTTTCAAGGATCTCAACAATCTATCCCCAAACATTCTTCTTTTTACTTTCCTGAACATATTCTTTACTATTAAAAACAACAACCACAACAACTATTGTACCCTTTATGTTTTAAATTCAGAATAATGCAATGGAATGTAAATGTATGCTAGCTGATAGGAGACTTGGAATCTAGATCTGAATCATTCATTCCATATTCTTGAGTAAATAATATTAAAAAACAGGTGTGGATGTTGAAAAGACCACTAGCTTTTTAGTAAGCAAACTTGAATGTATTTTCCAATAATGCTCTCTGAATACTGTGAGACCTTAAATAAGCTAGATAATCTCTCTGAATCTTGGTGTTTCCTTATCTGCAAAATGAGGATCATATATACATTTCTAGTCTAGTAGTTATGGTGAAAATATTTTGCAAAACATAAAGGGTTATAAAGTATGTGAATTATCATTAATAATAAATATTTTAAAGATCTATGATCATACTGTTATGGACAGCCCCTACACCAAAAAGTGATTCATAATTTCTCTTCAACTTAGTAGATGCAAATAGATGGCATAGTACAAAAAGTATTGGTCTTAGAGTCAGAATAATCTGAATTCATATCTTGGATCTGACATTTACTAGAGCTATGATTCTGAACAACTGATTTTACTTTTGTCTGCCTCAGTTTTTTCATCTGTAAAATGGACATAATAATAACAGTTTCCAGGGTTGCTATGAGGAAAACTGAAATAATATTTATAAAGTTCTCTGTAAATCATCAACACAACAAATATTAGTTATTGTTGTTTTTGTTATTTTTGTTGCTATTGTTTTTATTTGCTCTCTAAAAGTTGCTATGACTGTGAAAAGAGAAAAAAAATCCCTACCATCTTCTTTTTGTGATGAGTCTTTCAGAACACAGTTTGGTCCTTACATGAAAGAGATATATTTCTCACTGAGCCTGTATTTGAAGTCTTTTCAAATTCATAGAATAATTAAAGCTTATGTTTCTCTAGTTTATATTTGCTTCAAATTCTTCAAGGCTAGCATGTGAAAGAGGGTTCAGACTTGTGCTTGACTGCAAACAACAGAAAGTGGAAACTGCAAGTGGGTGGAGGTGAGGACAGTAAAAAAGAGCATATTTATACCTCATACTAGGGAGAAAAACAACCTGATGATTAGTTCCAAAATGGAATAGCTGGGAAGATAGTAGGTTCCTTCTCACTGGAGATCTCCAAAGAATAGCTACATGATTGCTTGTCAGGTATGCTGTAGAAAGCTTCTCATTTTGGTAAAGATTGTAATAGATGATGTTTGAGATCTCTTTCAGTTCCAATATTCTTTGATGATCATTAAATGCATATGATATTGCTCACTTTTTCCATTCACCTGGAGTCTTTCAAATCTTCTCCTGAACATCTACCACCTTATGTAATGGTTTCTTCTTCTTACCTCTACATTTATTAATCACATCATAATTCAATATCTAATGTATACTGCCTAATGTGTTAATTGTTGCATCCATATACATTTTTTGGGAACAAAGAAAAAGAGACACTGGATATTCCCCCTCTTGACTTAACTCCTTCTTTAAATTAACCTTCAATTTTCTGTAAACTGAGAGGGCTTTCCCCTCCTATATCTAGGTTTTACTACCTTACATTTTCTTTCTTTTAAATTAAAGCTTTTTATTTTCAAAATATATACATGGATAATTTTCAGCATTCATCTTTACAAAACCTTACCTCTATTCTCTCCCCTAGATGGCAAGTGATCAAATATATATTAAACATGTACAATTCTTTCATACATATTTCTATAAATATCATGCTGTACAAGAAAAATAAGATCAAAAATGGAAAAATGAATAAGAAAACAAAATGCAAGCAAACAACAACAAAAAAAGTGAAAATATCATATTGTGATCCACATTCAGTTCCCACTGACCTTTCTCTAGGGACAGATGGCTTTCTTCATCATAAGACTATTGGAACTGACCTAAAACATCCCATTGTTGATGAGAGCCATGTCCATCAGAATTTATTATCAAATAATTTTCTTGTTGATGTGTATAATGTTCTCCTGGTTCTGCTCACTTCACTCAGCATCAGTTCGTGTAAGTCTTGCCAGACTTCTCTGAAATCATCATTTCTTATGGAATAATAATATTTCACAACATTCATGTATCAAAACGTATTCAACTATTCTCAATCTGATGGGAATCCACTTAGTTTCCAGTTTCTTGCCATTACAAAAAGGGTTGCTACAAACATTTTTGCACATGTGGATCCCTTTCCCTCCTTTATGATCTCTTTATGATACAAGCACAGTAGAAACACTGATGGATCAAAGAGTATATACAGTTTGATAGCCCTTTAGGAATAGTTCCAAATTGCTCTCCAGAATGACTGGATCAGTTCACAGCCCTACCAAGAATGTTTTAGTGCCCCAGCTTTTCCACATCCTTGTAGTGTCTGGACTGGCTCTCTGGAGGATCTCTGGAGAGATCTGGAGGAGTGATGAATGCAGGAGAGCCACAAGGATGGTCAAAGATGGAGTCCCCTTTATTTCAAGTCCTCTCAACCCTTAAATACCTTAGTAGGATTACATCATTACTGCACACTGAAGATGTGCCAACTGTAGAGCCATTACATCACCACAACACACAGCTCAAGTGCTAACTATGGTTGCATTACATCACCACAACACACTGTACATGTGTTAACTATAAACACTCTGCTATTAATATGTAAATGCCTCTTTTTACTGTAAGTATCCTTTGCTTCAAGTATACCTTTCCAAGTTTTCCCATAATCCTTTATATTTCCCGCTTTCTTTTGTTTTAGAACACAGATGGTCACACCCTCCCTGACTTCTCAGGAAGGGAGGTGAGAACACCAAAGGGAAATGGAGAGTAAAACTAGATATTGTCAGCAGGTTTTCTCTGGGCTGAAGGGTCTAACTTGAAACAGGTATACATAAATCCCTCAGCATGGGTATTACACAAGAATATAACACAAGCTAGTAGTGATATAACAAACAATATGAATCAACAGGAGGAATTATACATGTCCATAAGTCTTAGAAGGAGAGTATATAAATAACAGTCATGCATCTGCTTCCTTTAGCAGCCAAGAGATAATCCAAAACCAATCTATTGTCCATTACTTCATGTATTAAGAAATCCAATGATTCCTGCCAATTTTGAAGTCCTGCAACAGTCCAACGATTCTGTAGATTTTGAAGTCTTGCAGCAATCTCACCAACAATTTTTGATGTTCATGAGTCAGTTGCCATACACGTTGGGTTAACAGCCATGCTTTTTCAGTGGCACATGTAGTTAGAGATGGAACCACCCGATGTTTCTTGGGTCTTCTCCTTTGTTTCAAGAGTTTTCTCTGTCTCTTTCCGATGGACAAGGTGAATACGGCTCGTTGGCACCCATCTGATTCCATCTCCATCTGTAGAGACACAAGCAAACCCTCTCTCCCAAGCAGTTAACGTATCTGGTCCCTTCCATTCACCACTTCCTGGATCTCTCCACATCACCTGGCGATTACCTAAAGATAGTGAAGCTGCTCGCATTGGATACTGCCCTTCCAGTGGATTATAAAACCTGTCTGCCAGAGCCAGTGTATCTTTATCAAAAATAAAAAAAAAAAATTAATAATACAAAGAGCTAAATTTAAAAATTCTCTAGGGTTACCTGTGGCTCCCCCTTTCTTTTGTTTTTGGAGGAGCATCTTAATGTCTCTCCTCTCTACTATTGCCTGTCCTGGAGGATTAAAGGGTATACCAGTGGTGTGTAAGTATGCAAAATGTTTAGAAGTATATGCAGGTCCCTTATCTGTTTTTATTGCTTGTCGCACACTTGTAATTGCAAAAGCTTATATAAGAAATTCAGTGACTACTCAGGCAGTCTCTTTTGCTGCTGGTATTGCAAAAGTGAATCCTGGAAAAGGCGTCTACTACAACATGCATGAAAAACAGATGACCAAAAGATTTATAATGGGTTACCTCCATTTGCCTAATTTCATTGGATCTCAAACCATGAGGGTTCTTCCCTGGAGGGAGTATATGAGCGTGGAAAGGTTGGCAAGCTGTACATGCTTTTACTATGCTCCTAGCTTCCTCTTTTGTTATCCCAATTTATAAATGTAAAGCTTGAGCAGCCTGACTATATTTAGAATGAGATTCTTGGGCTTCCTGAAATAAAGAAGTATTGGCTAACATAGTTAGAAGGCTATCTGCCTTTGAATTACCATCAAAAATAGGATCTGGAACTCCACTATGAAAGTGGACATGCAAGATATAAATCTTATCTTGATGCTTTCTCAGTTGCTCTTGAAGTTCCTTAAAGAGCTGATATATATTAAAGGTTAAAAATTTTATTTGGGCTGTGGCAATTCTTTGAACCATACCTACTGAATAGGCCAAATTAGATATTATATTTATATTTCCTAGATAATAAATAAGAGCTAGAATGATTGCATACAATTAATTCTGCTGAGTGGACTGAAAAGGAGTTCTGATTACTCTCTTTATAATTAAGTTATGAGAGTATATGGCACAAATTTTATGTTTGGATGCATCTGTAAAGACAGTTGGTTCTTTAAGAGGAACTTTAGAAGCCTTTTCTTAAAAATCCATTGCCAATTATGTAGTAGCCAGGTTATCTTTAATGAAGACCCTGTGTATAAAATTTGGAGCTGTGCCCAATAAAATTTGCCACTCTGGGATGGTTTCACAGCAAACATTAATTTCTGCATTAGTATAAAGTGTATATCTATACATTAGTATAAAGTGTATATGCCAGATAATTGTACTGCTTGCTTAATGGCCTTTAATTAAAATCCTAGCCACAAGCACTGGATAAGGGGTAAGGCTTTGTTATGGTTATGTTGAGAGATTCACCCTCTCTATCTATCACACTGTCTCCTTGATGAAAGACTGCTGTGGGTGCCTCTTTTGTAGCAAAAACTGATATTTCTGAGTGACTCTTTCAACCACATTGGATAAAGCCAGTTCAATTTCTCTCAAAGCCTCTTGAGCTTCTTTTGTAAACTAGCATGGTGAGTTTAAAGCTGTATCTCCCTTTAAAATGTCATATAATGGTTGTAATTGATAGGCAGTTAAGCCTAACACTGGACACATCCATTGGATATCTCCTATCAATTTCTGAAAGTCATTTAAGATGTTCAACTTCTCTGTTCTTAAAGAAAGGTTTTGTGTTGTAAGAACCTTAGGGTATACTTCATATCCTAAATATTGAAAAGGAGTGTGCCTTTGAATTTTTTCTGGAGCTATATGCAATTTGTAGCTCCTTAATGTTTCTGTTTTTTTTTATAGACATGCTTCTAACATTTGCTCCTCAGGTACACATCTCAATATACTATCCATGTAATGTAATAACATTACTTTTAGAAATGCTTTTCTTACTGGAGTCAGAGCAGCAACATATATTGACATAGTAGGACTATTTTTCATTCCCTGTAGCAAAACTGTCCATTCACATCTTTTATAAGGCTCAGCTAAATTAATGCTAGGCACTGAAATGGCAAATCTTTTCATATCCTCTTAATCCAGAGGGATAGAACAAAACCAGCTCTTAAGGTCTATAACCCAAAGAGACCATTCTCTAGGCAATTGAGTAGGAGATGGAAGTCCAGGCTGTAGAGTTCCCATAGTTTCCATCTATTCATTTACTTTTCTCAAATCAATCAATATCCTCCATTTTCCAGATTTCTTTTTACAACAAATACAGGGGAATTCCAAGGACTTAGAGAAGGTTGTAAGTGTCCTTGGTCAAGTTGCTCCTGTACTAGATCTAATAAGGCCTGAATTTTTTTTCACTTGTTAAGGGCCACTTTTCCAACCACACTGGTATATTAGTTTTCCATTGAATGAGAACAGGTGAGAGTACTGGCAGACCTTCAACAACAGCCCCTCCAACATTCGTCATTATCTTTTGTTGTCAT
Organism: Sminthopsis crassicaudata; assembly: GCF_048593235.1. Lineage (NCBI taxonomy): Eukaryota > Metazoa > Chordata > Mammalia > Dasyuromorphia > Dasyuridae > Sminthopsis > Sminthopsis crassicaudata. The sequence goes on along the minus strand of NC_133618.1, from coordinate 457,498,722 downwards.
CTTAGCCAATCTGAGGGATGTGTAATGGTATCTCAGAATTGTCATAATTTATATTTCTCTGACTAATAGTGATTTAGAACACCTTTTCATATGACTTGAAATGGTTTCAATTTTTTCATCTGAAAATTGCTTATTCATATCCTTTGACCATTTATCAATTGGATAATGGCTTGAATGCTTATAAATTTAAGTCAATTCTCTATATATTTTGGAAATGAGGCTTTTATCAGGACACTGGAATATAAAATTTTTTGCAGTTTATTTCTTCCCTTCTAATCTTATTTACATTGGTTTTATTTGTATAAAAACTTTTTAACTTATTATATTCAAAATTACCTATTTTGTATTCAATAATAAACTCCAGTTCTTCCTTGGTTACAGATTCATTTCTTCTCTACAGATCTGAGAGATCTGTTCTTGTTCCTTCAATGTGCTTATAACATCACTCTTTATATCTATATCATGAACCCATTTTGACCTTATCTTGTTATACAGTGTTAGATATGGGTCAATGCCTCGTTTCTGCCATACTTGTTTCCAATTTTCCCAGTAATTTTTGTCAAATAGTGAGTTCTTATTCCAAAAGCTGGGATCCTTGGGTTTGTCAAACACTAGATTACTATAGTCATTGACAACTTCGTCCCGTGAACCTAACCTACTCCACTGGTAGACACTGTATTTCTTAGGCAGTACTAAATGGTTTTGATGACCACTGCTTTATAATATGGTTTCAGATCTGGTACCACATTCATTTGGATTTTTTTCATTAATTTCCTTGAAATTCTTGGCCTTTTGTTCTTCCAGATAAATTTTGTTATTTTTTTCTAGCTCTGTAAAATAATTTCTTGGGAGTTTTGGTATGGCACTGAATAAGTAGATTAATTTAGGTAGTATTTTCACTTTTATTATATTTTCTTGCCTTCCCATAAACACTTGATATTTTCCCAAGAGATTAGATCTCTCTTTATTTGTGTCAAAAGTGTTTTGTAATTGTAATATAGTTGTTTATTTTGCCTTGGCAGATAGATTCTCCAATATTTTACATTATTGACACTTGCTTTAAATGGAATTTCTCTTTGTATCTCTTGTTGCTGGACTTTATTAATAACATATAACATGGCGGATGATTTATGTGAATTTATTTTGTATGCTGCAATTTTGCTAAAGTTGTGAATTGTTTCTCATAGTTTTTTAGTTGATTCTCTAGTGTTCTCTAAGTACACTATCATATTGTCTGCAAAGAGTGGTAATTTGATTTCCTCATTAACTACTCTAATTGCTTCAATATCTTTTTCTTTTCCAAAGTAACATCTCTAATGCAATATTGAATAGTAATGGTGGTAGTTAGCAACTTTGTTTCACCTCTGATTTTATTGGGAATTGTTCTAGTTTGTCCCTATTACATATGATGCTTTCTGATGGTTTTTGATAAATGCTATTCATCATTTTAAGGAAAACTCCATTTACTTTTATTTTCCATAGTGTTTTAAATGGGAATGGGTGTTGGATTTTGTCAAATGATTTTTCTGCATCTTTTGAAATAATCATATAATTTTTGTTAGCTTGGTTATCAATATAGTCAATTATGCTAATAGTTTTCCTAATAATGAACCAGCCCTGCATTTCTGGTATAAATCCTACTTGGTCATGGTTAGTCATTAGAGATGAGTTTCTGTAATCTCGTTGCTAATATTTTATTTAAGATTTTTGCATCAATATTGATTAGGTAAATTGGTCTAAAATTTTATTTCTTTGTTTTCACCCTGTCTGGTAAGGTATCAACATCAAGTCATTATCATGAAAAGCAATTGATAGGATTCCTTCTTTCCATATTTTTTCAAATACTTTACATAATATTGAAATCAATTTTTCTTTAGATGTTTGGTAGAATTCACATGTAAATCCATCTGGCCCTGAAATTTTTTTCTTAGGGAGTTGATTAATAACTTGTACAATTTCTTTTTTCTAAAATGGAACTATTTAAGTAATTTATTTCCTCCTCTGTTACTCCGGCCAATCTATATTTTTAATATGTTCCTCCATTTTGCTTATGTTATCAAATTTATTGGCATACAGTTGGACCAAATAACTCTTAATTATTGTTCCAATTTTTTCTTTATTGATGAAAATTTCATCTTTTTTCATTTTTGATATTAACAATTTGATTTTCTTCTTTTTTTTCTGATCAAATTAACTAAAGGTTTATCTATTTTATTGTTTTTTTCATAAAACCAACTCTTAGTTTTATTTAATAATTCAATAGTTTTCTTATTTTCAATTTTATTCATCTCCCCTTTTATTTTCAGAATTTCAAATTTGGTATTTAATTGGGGGCTTTTAATTTGTTCTTTTTCTAACTTTTTAAGTTGCAAGCCCAATACTTTCATCTTCTCTTTCTCTATTTTATGCAAGTAAACATCTAGAGATAGAAAATTTTCCCTAAAAACTGAATTGGCTGCATCCTATGAATTTTGGTATGTTGTGTCATTATTGTTATTCTCTTGGATCCAATTATTGATTGTGTCTATGATTTGTTGTTTAATCCATTCATTCTTCAGGATTAGATTATTTAGTTTCCAATTATTTTTTGGTCTATTTTCCACTAGTCTTTTATTGCATGTATAATCTGAAAAAAAAAATATTTACTATTTCTGCCTTTCTGCATTTGATTTTGTGGTCTTTATGCCCTAATATGTGATCAGTTTTTTGTACAGATTCCATTAACTGCTGACAAAAAAAGTGTACTCCTTTCTGTATACTTCCAATTTTCTCCAAAGATCTATTATACCTGAATTTTCTAAAATTATACTTACTTTCTTCATTTCTTTCTTATTTATTTTGTAGTTTGATTTATCTAGTTCTGAGAGAGCAAAATTGAGATCCCTCACTAGTATAGTTTTACTGTTTATTTCTTTCTTCAGGTCTCTTAACTTCTATAGGAATTTGGATCCTATACCAATTGGTGCATATATGTTTAGTATTGGCATTACTTCATTATCTATGGTATCCTTTAGCAGGATATACTTTCCTTCCTTATCTCTTTTAATTAGATCTACTTTTTCCTTTTGCTTGATTTGAGATCTGGATCACTACTCTTGCATTTTTTACTTCACCTAAAGCATAATAGATTCTACTCTGGTCTTTTACCTTTACTCTGTATGTATCACTCTACTTTAAATGTGTTTTTTTATAAATAGCACATTAGAGGATTCTGGCTTTTAATCCAGTCTGCTATCCACTTCTGTTTTATGGGAGAGTTAATCCCATTCATATTCACAGTTAAAATGACTAATTGTGTATTTCTTGCTATCTTATTTACTCCAAGTTATGCTTTTCTCTTTGCTTTCCCCCTTTCCCTTCTTCCCAGTGTTTTACTTCTAAACACCACCTCCCTCAAAAAGCCCTTCTTCTTTACAGACCCTCTCTCTTTCTCATATCTTTCCCTTACTTATGTTTTTAGCCTTTCCTTTTCTTTTCCCTTTCTCTCCCACGTCCCTATATGGTGAGACAAGTTTCTCTGTGAAACCAAATATGTATAATTTTCTCTCTTTGAGCCAAATTTGATCAGAGTAAGATTCACACAATGTTTATCACCCTCCCTTCTTTTCCTCAATTATAATAGGTCTTTGTCTCTTCATGAGATATAATTTCCCTCATTTTACCTCTATTTTTTTCTAGCACAACACAGTAAAATCAAATTATACCTGTATTCTCCAAGTATACCCATAACAGATATGTATTCTCAAGAGTTCGTTCCTTTTTATGCTTCTTTTGAGTTCTGTATTTTGAGATCGAATTTTATGTTCAGCTCTTGTCTTTTCATCAGAAATAAATGAAATTCACCCTTATCATTAAATGTCCATCTTCTTCCCTGAAAGATAATGGTTAATTTAGCTGGATAGATGACTCATGGCTGTAATCCAAATTTCTTTGCCTTTTGGAATATGAGATTGCAGCGTCCTTCAGTCCTTTAGCATGGAAGATACTATTTGAATTCTTTCTTTCTGGCTGCTTGCAGTATTTTTTACTTGGTCTGATAATTCTGAAATTTAGTTATAATATTCCTTGAAGTTTTCATTTTGGTGTCTCTTTAAAGAGGTGATCATTGAATTCTTTCAATGGCTTTTTTACCTTCTGATTTTAGGACATCAATGCAGCTTTCCTTGGTGATTTCCTGAAATATAATTTCTATATTATTATGGTTTTCAGGAAGTTCAATAATCCTTAGATTGTCCCTCCTAGATTTATTTTACAGGTCAGTTGTTTTTTTCCAATGAGGTATTTTACATTTTCTTCATTTTTTAAGCCGATTCTTTTATTTTACTTATTTTTAATGTCTCATTGAGGCATTTATTTCTATTTGTTCAGTTCTAATTTTAGTGATTTATTTTCTTCAGTTATCTTTTTTAGCTCCTCCTGTATTTGGCCAACTTAATTTTTAAATGAGTTATTTTTGTTCTATGGATTTTTTTTTCCATTTCACAAATTCTTTTTTCAAGGAGTAGTTTTCTTTTTCCATTTTGTCAAATCTATTTTGTAAGGAGTTACATGCTTTTTCCATTTTACTAAATCTGTTTTGTAAGTTTTCTTCAGATAATTTCTATTTTCTTTAACAAACCATCTTGCAAACATCTCATTTTTTTTACTCATTTTTCTTCTAAATCTCTTTTAATATCTTTTTTTGCATTCTTCCAAGAGAGCTTTGTGAGATAGGGGCCAATTCATATCACCTTTTGGGGTTTCATCTGGAGATGATCTGCTTTTAGTATTCTTAGGATTTAGAATCTTTATAAAAATTATCTAGGGTCAGAGTCCATTTTTCTTTTTTGCTCGTTTTTTAAAAGCTTGAGGTCTGCTTTTAGGGCAAAGGAGAGATTGACCAAGCTTTATGTACAGGTAATAGTGGCTGTGCTGGGTCAGTGCTGACCAACTTCTGGTTCTGTGTGGGAATGGCCAGGTATCTTGTAATTCTGGTGTTTAATGGCTCACTATTTGCCTTTTTTTATTTGTGTTAGATGTCTTACAGCTAATCTGCTGATCTCCTGGCTTGCAGCCAGAACAGAGTAGCCAACACTGCTCTAGATTCCTCTGGGTAGATCCCTGGCCTGGGGAGCCCACATTGCCCTGGGTCTCTGCAGTGCCTGTGCTGGGGAACCTGGGCTCAACTGCCTGTGCTTGGCCTGTCTCCCTCCATGCCTGATTGAAACAGACCATTTCTGAAGATCTTCCAAATTATCTTCTGTTGGAAATTTATTATCATCCAAATATATGTGGGTCTTCACTCCTAAACCAGTTCAGAAGTGTCATTTACTGTTAATTTGAGGGATATAGGGACAACTCAGAAAAAAAAATCTCTCCTCTCTGTCATCTTGGCTCCCTTTCCCCCCTCCCCAAATTTTTAAATTCATTAAACACTTAATTACTATGGTCATTTACTATTATGCATTGTGTACTTAATATATTCCACTTATCCACCACTCTATTTCTTAGCCTTTGTGAGATGGTTTTGATGATTACTTCTTTATAATGGTTTGAGATCTGGTACTGCTACCTTGCTAACATATTCATAGTATGTTTTATCATCATGAGTGTACCCACAAGGCTTAAGTAGTTTATAAGCTATTGCATGCCCCTATCTAAGAACTGCATACTCTATCCTTATTTATCCTTGTATGATACATCATTACCTTGTTCTTAGGATCAGTTTGTGATCCAGCATAATGGCCCTTGCTTTTTACTTCTTCATTTTCTTCTATATATAGAACTAATTGTTATAATGAGAATTCTCTTAACTGTCAGATTTTCTGAGTCAACTAATATCTCCCTGCTATGACTTGTAATGTCAATGAAGCTTTTTAGTGAAGTACCTTAAAATTGTAAGCTTCGGGCTTTTCCTGCTATCTTATCTCCTCAAATGAGTTTCTTGAAGGAAGAAATGGAAGGATATATATTTTTAAATTCCTCCTCAGTACCAGGCTAAGCACAAAGCATGTAATCTGTAGTTATTTTATGCTCCACAAGGATTGAAAGGAGGACACTTGATACTATTTGCTACAACAGCCAACAAATACTTATTTTTTCCCAATAGTGGTGAAATATGATTAAATAGGTGCAGAGGCTGACATTTTTCTATGATCATATAACATTAGGTAATGAAATTGGAAACAAAAGCCTTCCATTTCAGAGTGAGGCAAAGTTGCATAATGGATCATGTGAGGCTTGGAGTAAGGAAGGGCCAGATTCAAATTTGCTTCCAATGTGTAATAACCCTGAACAAGTCACTTAGTTTCTTTAAAATTCATCTTCCTTATCTGTGAATTAGAGATAAGAATAGTACCTATTGTGTGCTATTGTAAGAACCAAATGACATATAATGTATGTAAAGCTTAGAATATTACATAAAGGTGAACTGCTGCTATTATTATGTTATGCCTCCAAGGATTAATACTGACTTGAAGCCTTTACTCTTTTCTTTGTAAAGAATTTACATAGTATACTTGTGTACAAGTAAAGTAGAGGTTATAGGAGAGCTTTAAATGTTTTTAATACCTATGGTAAATATTTTGAGTGCAATAAGTTTGATTTATGAAAACAAATGCCTTAAATCAGTTTTATTTCACTTTTCCAAAGTTGTGCTGGAAGATGGAATCATTTGGGAAGTTGCACAATTAAGTCTAGTTTTAGAAGTAAACTGGCCCCATTGGGCTTCGTGAACCTACAAACAATGGCCTGACTGGTGAAATTAGAGGCAAGCAACATGAAAACCACATTAGTTTGTTATGACCGATAAAGACAATGGATTTATTTTATCTATTCACTCACAGTATTTTCTAATCTATTTAAAGGATGAGCTTCATATTATTTCTTCCTGAACTGGGGATGGGTACTACTAGCATGGTAAGAGAAGAAAGAGGAAAAATACTGAAATGGTTGTTAAGAAATCTAGGTTTTAGAATTGGTTCTATAAGTAAACTCACTGAGATGCATTGGACAAAATCATTCTTCTCTGGGACTCAATTTTCTCCTCTGTAAAATGAGCAAGCCAGACTATGTGAGCCCTTACGTCTTTTTCATCTTCTTTACTGAAAAATCCAAAGTCTCTTCTTGTTAAAAAGTGCTATGATTCTATAACCAGATTATTATATATTGACATAATGTGCTCATATTTAATAGATATGTATATGCTTATATAACTGTATGAATTAATTCCTGTACATTCATCTTTTACATGTACATAAAAACATTAATGAGCATGTGATCATGATATAAGCTATTTTCATGTTCATATATATACAGTGTTTGTGATCTCAAATATAGTTTCATACATATTAGTGCTATTTATATACCCATGGCTTCATGTGCTTACATACACATACTTTTACAGATAAAAGCCATGGATAATATCCACATGTTCACACATAGCTATTTGTTTATATAAACTCATCTCTTTATTCTTATAAATATTTATTAAGATATTAAAATATTTTCCAGTGTTATCACACACACACACACACATGAACATACATAGAGAGACATTCATCTCCTCACACTGACATATGAGCCCATACTAGTGTATCCAGCTGATAAGGTTCTAGATTACTGGTTGTCATTGGCAGAAAAAAAAACTGAAACACTGGCAAACAGGGAAGAGTACTTATGGAGAACAGTTTAATCATATATATATATATATATATATATATATATATATATATATATATATATATATATATATATATATATATATATATATATCCTGTGTCTATCAAAGAAATTCAAGTTATGTCAAACTCCTGAGGACTACCCTCTGTGAAATTTCTCCCCTTTCCCCCATGGGTGGCCCCACCTTGCTGTATTCAGCTAAGACATGGAAGTCATGTCCATGAGGTTAAATTTCCCCTTTAAATCTATTTATGGCTCATGCCATCTCTTGCTGAACTCCCTTGGATCAGTCCACTATGACATGTTGCCTTATGGTATCTTTCCCTTTACCTCTCCCCCATGCTACATAGTCTCTCTCCTCTGAACTCCCAACATACATCATGGTATCTCTCGTCTGAAACATCATCATGCCTAGTTAACTAACTCTTTTAGGATGCTAAATACCTCTCAGTATTTAGCTTGCCAGCTAAGGGCATGCCTTTCCTTTTTCTTGGATAATTGTGAGTTCCACTAAGGAATAGTCTTTTCATCATTAATTATTAAAACTCCATTCTTTGCTATGTGCTCTCCCAACTGTATTTCATATCTACCATTTCTGGAATCTATTGTATCTCTTCATTTTGTCTGTGATATCTTCTCCTAAATAAACTTACCTTTTGCCAGAGGTAATGGCCATTGTGAATTCTTCACATGACTAAACTTCAACATTTGGTGCTCTCCTAAATAACATCATTTGATGCCTGCAACAACCACATCATTTGTGTATCAGCCACATCACAAACCTGCCTGAAGCAAGTTCACATTTGTAGATATTCCTGTTTTCAGGTAATCCCTTATTTATGACTATATTTGTGGATACATCTAATATTTTCAATATAGGAATTCTTTTGGTTTTTAATTAAAGCTTTTTATTTTCAAAACATATGGATGTATCATTTTTCAACATTAACCCTTGCAAAACCTTGTGATACAAAATTTCCTATCCCTTCCTCCCATCCCCTCTCCTAGATGGCAAGTAATCCAATATATATGAAACATGTTAATAATATACGTTAAATCCAATATATGTATAAATATTTATACAATTATCTTGTTACATAAGAAAGATCAGATCAGAAGAGAAAAAATGAGACAGAAAACAAAATGCAAACAACAATAAAAAAATGAAAATGCTATGTTGTGGTTCACATTTAGTTCCCACAGTCTTTTCTCTGGGTGTAGATGGCTCTCTTTATCACCAGATCATTGAAACTGGCCTCAATAATCTCATTGTTGAAAAGAGCCACATCCATCAGAATTGATCATCAAGTGATCTTTTTGTGGCTGTGTACAATGATCTCCTGATTCTACTCATTTCACTCAGCATCAGGTTAATATCAATTTTCCAGGCTTCTCTGAAGTCATCCTGCAAATCGTTTCTTATAGAACAATAATATTCTATAAAAGTCATATACTATAACTTATTCAGCCATTCTCCTACTGATGGGCATCCAGTCAGTTTTCAGTTTCTTGCCACGACAAAGAGGGCTGCCACAAATATTTTTGCACATGTGGGTCCCTTTCCCTTCTTTATGATATCTTTGGTATGTAAGCCCAGCTGAAACACTTCTGGGTCAAGGCTATACACATTTTGGAAACCCTTTGGGCATAGTTTTAAATTGCTCTCTAGTATGGTTGGATCAGTTTACAACTCCACCAACAATATATTAGTGTTCCAGTTTTCCTGCATTCTCTCCAACATTTGTCATTATCTTTTCCTGTCATCTTAGAACCTGTAGTGGTACCTCAAAATTGTCTCAATTTGCATTTCTCAGATCAATAGAGATTTAGAGCATCTTTTCATATGACTAGAAATGGCTTCGATTTCTTTATCTGAAAATTTTCTGTTCATATCCTTTGACCATTTAATCAATTTGAATTCTGATAAATTTGAGTCAATTCTCTATATATTTTAGAAATGAGACCTATATCAGAATCCTGGAATGTAAAAAAAAAACCCAATTTATTGCTTCTCTTCCACTCTTGTCTATATTAGTTTTGTTTATGCAAAAATTTTTCAAGTTAATATACTAAAATTACTTATTTTGTGTTAAATAATAAACTCCAGTTCTTCTTTGGCTACAAATTCCTTTCTACTCCAAATCTGAGAGGTAAACTATCCTTTGTTCTTCAATTTGCTTATAATATCACTCTTTATGTCTAAATAATGAATCCATTTCAACCTTATCTTGGTATATGGTGTTAGCTCTGTTTCTGCCATACTAGTTTCCAATTTTCCCAGCAGTTTTTTTTTCAAATAGTGAGTTCTTATCGCAAAATCTGGGGTCTTTGGGTTTGTCAAACACTAGATAACTATAGTCATTGATTATTTTGTACTGTGAACCTATCTATCCCACTGATTGACCACCCTATTTCTTAGCCAGTAACCAAATGGTTTTGATGACCACTGCTTTATAATCTAATTTTAGGTCTGGTACAGCTAGGCTACCTTCATTTGCAATTTTTTAAAATATAGGTATTCTTAACCTTTTTTATGACTTGGACTCCTGTGGCAGGTAAGTGAAGCTAATATCTCATCAACAGTTTCCCCCCTTTTCTAGATCCCATTTGTGTTTTCCCCATTCAAATATGAATTCCTATAGAGTAGGAACCATCATAGTTTCTTGCTTTTGCATACTTAGTATTTAACTTAGTGCCTAGCATGTAGTAAATGTTTAATAATTTAACTGTCTAGGAAGCTCTTTTTAGTTAGAGATTAGTGAAAATGGGAAATATTCCATATTTTCTATATTCAAGAACATGGACCTCTAGAAATCCTCCATAACCCTAGTTAAAAATACTTACTCCAGTGAATTTAAACATATAGACCCTAGTTACAAGTATGTATGCATATACATATACAGATATGTATCATGACAACATGATACCTCCTCTGTATATTTTCCAAGGAGCTTATGATTTGATAGGGGAACAGCAGTCTCATCTCCTAGAAAGCATGATTCTTTGCCCAAGGAGAAATAGGAAACATTCAGTGGATTTGTGCTCCTCTCTGCTGAGATTGGCAGAACTCTTTGAACAGTGGCAAGTCAAGCCATCACCTAACCAGCTTTATTCTGCCCTAGCCTGTCTGTCTACTTAATCCTTTTCTTATTTTGCTTAAAAAAAATTCCACCATTTTACTATTTCATCCCTTTACTCTGATGTCCTTGAGAAAGAGTAAACTACTGACAGGGGACAGAGAGAAAGTTAGTGGAGCCTTAGTAGTTCTTGTAAAGTACTTCAGACATTCACCAGGAAGAGACTAGTACATTGTAAACTCATCGTCTGTGGACCCAGGGTTCAAATGAAATTCAGTTGACTCTTAGAAAATTTTGGATTCCCACTCAAGTACAAGAGCATTATTCTCTCTTGGACTTTCCTGTCTTATTTTTCTTTTGTTCTGACTTCTTCCTTGAGTCACTGTAGTTGAGGGGATGCTGTATGTCTTGTTTTTAATGTTAAGTTTTCTTAGTGTAGTTGGGAGAAGTTCAGCAGAAGAAAGGGAAGGAAAGGAGGAATTAAGAGAAGAGAAGGAAACAAAAGAGATAATGAGGGAGATAAGTAGAGGAAGAAGGAAAAGATCACAAGGTTTAAAACTTGAAAAGAATCTCAGAAGATATCCAGTACAGGTAATGGAACTAAGAAAAGGAAATTATTCCCCTAACATCTCTCAGGTAATCCGCAGCAGAATTTGGTCAGCCAACTCTCATTCTGTGTTCCTTTTTAGTACATCACATGTCCTATTTCTCTGAAAGAACAGGGTTGAAAAGCAAAATCCTCTATTCTAAACACTACAGACAACAGCCCCAAAGGCCCCGAGGACCAAACATTTGTTCATTCTTTATCTCTCTTCCCTTTCAAAGGCACATTTCTTGGAAAATCTGTCTAGACTCACTGCCTCCACTTCCTCCCCTTTCAGTCACTCCTCATCCTTTTTGAGTCTGACTTCTCACCTTTTAGTTCAACCACAACCTCTCCAACAATATCAATGATCTCCTAATTACTAAATGTAATGATCTTTCCTCAATCATTCTTCTTCAGCTGTCTGCTACATTTGAAACTGTTGTTCATTCATTTTTTCAGTTATGTCTGGCTCTTCATGACCCCATTAGTAGTTTTCTTTGCAAAGATACTAAGTGGTTTGCCATTTTCTTCTACAGCTCATTTTACAATTGAGGAAACTGAGACAAACAGAGTTAAGTGACTGGGGTCATACAGCAAATTCGATGTGAATTAAGAAGATAAGTCTTTCTGACTCTAGGCCTGATGCTCTATCCACTGTATCACCTAGCTTGTTTATTAATGCAGATGTCCTTTTTTCCTAGACACTCTCTGCTCTTTGGGATTGTGTGATATTACTCTATTTTGTTTTTGTTCTTTTCTACACGTCTGATTGCTCTATCTCTGTCCCATTTGATCATCCATCATCCATATTATCTCCTCTTAACTATGGATTTTCCCTATAGTTCTCTTCTCCTTTTATGTTCTCTTCTAATTATCTTAGATTTAACTATAACCTTTACACAGTTGAATCATAAATATATGCGTTTGTGTATATATACAAATACACTCTGAACATATATCCAATAGTGTGTATACATTCACACACACACACACACACACACACACACACACACACACACACTCACAGAGAGTAGACATATATCAGCCAGCTGCATGGAGCAGCAGATAAGAGTACTGGATTTGGAATCAAGAAGACTTTATGAGTTCAAACACTTTACCAGCAACATGATTCTGGATAAGTCATTTAGCCCTGTTTGCTTTAATTTCTCATCTATAAAATAAATTGAAGAAGGAAATGGCAAACAATTCCAATATCTTTGCAAAGAAAACTCCAAAATGAGGCAAAAAAGAGTTTGTCACAAGTGAAACAATTGAATAATGACCTACATTCATTGCCCACTTGTTTAGTCCTAGTCTTTCTCTTCAGCCTTAATCCTAATTTACCAGTAGTCTGGTGAACATTTCAAATTAGATGTACTAGAGATGTTTCCAATTCAACATATACAAAATTGAACTTATCATCTTTCTTCTCCCCTCTTCCAAACTTTCCTATTTCTTCCAAAGCTATTTTAGCATTCTCGCAGGTGTGCAAACTCAACATTATCCTGGGTTCCTCCATCTCCCCTTTCATTCCTCATATTCAAACATCTTTCACATGTTGTGACTCCTTTCCACGAACATAACTCTGAACTCTTCAGCTCAATTTCTCATTATCTCTTGCTTAGATTATTTCAACAGTTTTCTAGTCTCTCTGTTTCAAATCATTCCCTATTTTAGTCCATCCCACGCACTGATGCCAAAGTAATTTTCTCTAAGCGCAATTCTGACCATGTGTCTCTCCTATTCAGTCAACCTCAGTGACTTTATATTGCCTCTAGGATCAAATAGAAACTTCTCTGCTTAGCCTTTAAAGCCTTTGAAAACCTGACCCCCAAGTTTTTGTCTTTCCAGCCTCATTGACCACTGTGCCCTCTCCTATATTCTGCAATGCAGCCAAAAAGGCTTTTCTCACACATATCACTCACTTCATCTCTGCTCTCTAGGTCTATTCACTAGTCATCCCTGGGCCTAGAATGCTGTCTAACCTCCTCTCCTCTATCTCATGAAATCATTCTCTTTTTTTATAATGTAATTCAAGAACCATTTCCCAATTGATTATTTTCCCTATCATCACAACTTCCAACTCTCTCTCCCAAACTGCCTTGTATATAGTAGGCACTTAAGGAATACATATGGGTCTTCAGAAAGATTTGAAAATTGTACCACTATTTGTGTAACTGTCCCTAAGAAGGTCTTCCCTGTAACTCTAATAGTTTGGTTTAAAATACATGTATACTTTTTTTAGAAAATAAATACACAAAACATTTATTGTGTTGGAATAATAGAATTTTTGACATTAAAGTATCTTTTTAAAAAGTAATAGCATTAAAAAGCACTTTCATTATCCCTAAATCCCATATGCATTGATTGGTTTTGGAGTAAGGAAGAACTGAGTTCAAATGTGTCCTAAGATACTTAAGTAACTGTGTGTTCTTGGGTAAGCCACATAACCTCCATCTTTAAAATGGGGATAATACTAGCACCTATCTCTCAGATTTGTTGTGAATATCAAATGGGATTTTTGTAATGTACTTATCATAGTATTCAGTTCTTAATAGGTGCTATATAAAAGCTACTAATTTCATTATTATTATTGTTAGGTAAATAGCTACTACAGCTTCATAGAGTGCTATCCCACAAGAGTTCAAATCTGGTCAGTGGATTTATTAGCTGTGTAACTTTGGAAACACTTTACCTTTATTTCCTTAATTATAAAATGGGGATAGTAGCATTTGGTACAGGGTTATTTTGAGGATCAGATGAAATAATAATTGTAAAAGTACTTAGCATAATGCTTGACATGTAACAAATACTATATAAATGTTAGCTGTTATTATTTTTATATATTCATCATCATCATCATTTTTATTGGCAGCTGCTCTTCTACTTCCTTATTCTTTCTCTCCCCAGCCTTCTACTGTGATATGATAGAACATATATTCTCTCTTAAACCCTCCTACCTTTCCCAAATGACTGCTCTGAAGTTATTGAACAGTAATGACAGAGAAAGAAGCTACAAGAATGTTATGAGCATTTGGGATGTAGAAGACTAAAGAATGGCTAAATCTTCCTTATCCTCTATTTCTTGATGAGAAAAGGGAATGAGGGGACAGGAAAAATACCTCTGTCACAAATAATTCTCTTGGAAGTCACTTAATTAGATGAAACTAAAAAGATAGTATCAAAATGATAATTGACTTCTAAATTTATCCTCCTAATTAAGAAAAAAATCCCAATGGATTCCACACATGATCAATAGGATAATGATATTAAGTGTACTATGTGCAGCAGAATGACAGAAATTGGATGCTTCAGGTTCCAATAATGCTTTCCTGGTATCCAAGTCTGTGGTCATTGAGAGCTCACAGAAAGAGAAGCACACAGAATAATCACTTAAAACCATCTCTTTGTTTTTAGCTTGCTTTAGTTGGGAGGTAAGATAGAATTTGAATTCCAAAAACAGGGGTTCAAGCCTGGAATCTGATATTTTCTTGCCTGTGATCAAAGACAAATTCAGTTTTAAATAGTTTTTAATCTTTTCTGTTATACATGTATATTAGCTTTTTTTTTTTTTAATTTTTTATTTTATTTTATAATTATAACATTTTTTGACAGTACATATGCATGGGTAATTTTTTACAACATTATCCCTTGCACTTACTTCTATTCAGATTTTTTCCCTTCCTCCCCCAACCCCCTCCCCCAGATGGCAAGCAGTCTTATATATGTTAAATATATTACAGTATAATTTAGATACAATATATGTGTGTAGAACCGAATTTTTTGTTGCACAGGAAGAATTGGATTCAGAAGGTAAAAATAACAGTTTACATTCATTTCCCAGTGTTCCTTTTCTGGATGTAGCTGGTTCTGTCCATCATTAATCAATTGGAATTGGATTAGTTCTTCTCTATGTTGAAGAAATCCACTTCCATCAGCATACATCCTCGTACAGTATCATTGTTGAAGTGTATAATGATCTTCTGGTTCTGCTCGTTTCACTCAGCATCAGTTGATGTAAGTCTCTCCAAGCCTCTCTGTATTTCTCCTGTTGGTCATTTCTTATAGAACAATAATATTCCATAACATTCATATACCATAGTTTACCCAACCATTCTCCAATTGATGGACATCCATTCATCTTCCAGCTTCTAGCCACTATGAAAAGGGCTGCCACAAACATTTTGGCACATACAGGACCCTTTCCCTTCTCTAGTAGTTCCTTGGGGTATAAGCCCAGTAGTAGTATGGCTGGGTCAAAGGGTATGCACATTTTGATAACTTTTTGGGCATAATTCCAGATTGCTCTCCAGAATGGTTGGATTCTTTCACAACTCCACCAACAATGCATCAGTGTCCCAGTTTTCCCACAGCCCCTCCAACATTCATCGTTATTTGTTCCTGTCATCTTAGCCAATCTGACAGGTGTGTAATGATACCTCAGAGTTGTCTTAATTTGCATTTCTCTGATCAATAGTGATTTGGAACACTCTTTCATATGAGTGGAAATAGTTTTAATTTCATCATCTGAAAATTGTCTGTTCATATCCTTTGACCATTTATCAATTGGAGAATGGCTTGATTTCTTATAAATTAAAGTCAATTCTCTGTATATTTTGGAGATGAGGCCTTTATCAGAACCTTTGGTAAAAATGTTTTCCCAATTTGTTACTTCCCTTCTAATCTTGTTTGCATTAGTTTTGTTTGTGCAGAAACTTTTTAATTTGGTGTAATCAAAATGTTCTATTTTGTGATCAATAATGGTCTCTAGTTCTCCCTTGGACACAAACTCCTTCCTCCTCCACAAGTCTGAGAGGTAAACCATCCCATGTTCCTCCAATTTATTTATGATTTCGTTCTTTATGCCTAAATCTTGGACCCATTTTGATCTAATCTTAGTATGTGGTGTTAAATGTGGGTCCATGCCTAGTTTCTGCCATACTAATTTCCAGTTTTCCCAGCAGTTTTTGTCAAATAATGAATTCTTATCCCAAAATTTGGGATCTTTGGGTTTGTCAAAGATTAGATTGCTATTTTTATTCACTATCTTGTCTTGTGAACCTAACCTATGCCACTGATCAACTAGTCTATTTCTTAGCCAATACCAAATGGTTTTGGTGACTGTTGCTTTATAATATAGCTTTAAATCAGGTACACTTAGACCACCTTCCTCTGACTTTTTTTTCATTAGTTCCCTTGCAATTCTCGACCTTTTATTCTTCCATATGAATTTTGTTGTTATTTTTTCTAGGTCATTAAAATAGTTTCTTGGGAGTCTGATTGGTATAGCACTAAATAAATAGATTAGTTTGGGGAGTATTGTCATCTTTATTATATTCGCTCGGCCTGTCCAAGAGCATTGAATGTCTTTCCAATTATTTAAATCTGACTTTATTTTTGTGGCAAGTGTTTTATAATTTTGCTCATATAATTCCTGACTCTCCTTTGGTAGATATATTCCCAAATATTTGATACTATTGACCGTTATTTTGAATGGAATTTCTCTTTGTATCTCTTGCTGTTGGATTGTGTTGGTAATGTATAAAAATCCTGAGGATTTATGTGGATTTATTTTGTATCCTGCGACTTTGCTAAAATTCTGAATTATTTCTAATAGCTTTTTAGCAGAGTCTTTGGGGTTCTCTAAGTATACCATCATGTCATCTGCGAAAAGTGACAATTTGATTTCTTCATTTCCTACTCTAATTCCTTGGATCTCTTTCTCGGCTCTTATTGCCAAGGCTAGAGTTTCTAGTACTATATTGAATAGTAATGGTGATAGTAGGCAACCTTGTTTCACTCCTGATCTTACAGGGAAAGGTTCTAGTTTATCACCATTACATATGATGTTTACTGAAGGTTTTAAATATATGCTCCTTATTATTTTAAGGAATAGTCCATTTATTCCTATACTCTCAAGCGTTTTTAGTAGGAATGGATGTTGGATTTTATCAAATGCCTTTTCTGCATCTATTGAGATGATCATATGGTTTTTATTAATTTGATTATTAATATGGTCAATTATACTAATAGTTTTCCTAATATTAAACCAGCCCTGCATTCCTGGTATAAATCCCACTTGGTCATAGTGTATTATCCTGGGGATGATTTTCTGAAGTCTATTTGCTAATATCTTATTTAAGATTTTAGCATCAATATTCATTAAGGAAATTGGTCTATAGTTTTCTTTCTCAGTTTTTGATCTACCTGGTTTAGGTATCAGTACCATGTCTGTGTCATAGAAGGAATTTGGTAGGACTCCTTCAATCCCTATTTTTTCAAATAGTTTACATAGCATTGGAGTTAGTTGTTCTTTAAATGTTTGGTAGAATTCACCTGTAAATCCATCTGGTCCTGGGGACTTTTTCTTAGGAAGTTGGTTAATAGCTTGGTCTATTTCTTTTTCTGAGATGGGACTATTTAGACTACTTACTTCTTCCTCTGTTAATCTGGGCAAGCTATATTTTTGAAGGTATTCTTCCATTTCATTTAAGTTATCGAATTTATCGGCATAAAGTTGAGCAAAGTAGCTCCTAACTATTGTTCTAATTTCCTCTTCATTAGTGGTGAGTTCACCCTTTTCATTTTCAAGACTATCAATTTGCTTTTTCTCTTTCCTTTTTTTAATCAGGTTTACTAAGGGTTTGTCTATTTTGTTGGTTTTTTCATAAAACCAACTCTTAGTTTTATTAATTAATTCAATAGTTTTTTTACTTTCAATTTTATTAATCTCACCTTTTATTTTTTGAATTTCAAGTTTTGTGTTTGTCTGGGGGTTTTTAATTTGTTCTTTTTCTAGCAATTTTAGTTGTAAACCCAATTCGTTGGCCCTCTCTTTCTCTATTTTATGCAGGTAGGCCTGTAGAGATATAAAACTTCCCCTAATTACTGCTTTGGCTGTATCCCACACATTTTGGTATGATGTCTCATTATTGTCATTTTCTTGGGTGAAGTTATTAATTATGTCTATGATTTGCTGTTTTACCCAATCATTCTTTAGTATAAGATTATTTAGTTTCCAATTATTTTTTGGTCTATTTTCCCCTGGCTTTTTATTAAATGTTATTTTGATTGCATTATGGTCTGAAAAGGATGCATTTACTATTTCTGCCTTACTGCATTTGATTTTGAGGTTTTTATGCCCTAGTATATGATCAATTTTTGTATAGGTTCCATGAACTGCTGAGAAGAAAGTATATTCCTTTCTGTCTCCATTTAGCTTTCGCCAAAGATCTATCATATCAAACTTTTCTAGTATTCTATTTACCTCTTTGACTTCTTTCTTATTTATTTTGTGGTTTGATTTATCTAATTCTGATAGTGCAAGGTTGAGATCTCCCGCTATTATAGTTTTGCTATCTATTTCCTCTTGCAGCTCTCTTAATTTCTCTTTTAAGAATTTAGATGCTGCACCACTTGGTGCATACATGTTTAATATTGATACTGCTTCACTATTGATGCTTCCCTTTAGCAGGATATAATGCCCTTCCTTATCTCTTTTAATTAGATCAATTTTTGTTTTTGCTTGATCTGAGATGAGGATGGCTACTCCTGCTTTTTTGGTTTTGCCTGAAGCATAATAGATTCTGCTCCACCCTTTTACTTTTAGTTTGAATGTCTCATCCTGTTTCAGGTGTGTTTCCTGTAAACAACATATAGTAGGATTCTGACTTTTAATCCAGTCTGCTAACTGCTTCCTCTTTATGAGGCAGTTTGCCCCATTCACATTTATGGTTAGAAGGACTAATTCTATATTGCTTGCCATCCTATTAACCCCTGCTTATGCTTTTCCCCTTTCCTTCCCTTTTACCCTCCTATCCAGTATTCAACTGGTAAACACCACTTGCTTTTCACAGCCCTCCCTTTTTAGGATCCCTCCCCCACCTTAAAGATCCTCCCCTTATTTTACCCCTTTTCCTCGAAATTACTGTATTCCCTTCCCCTTAGCTTACTCCTTCCCTTTCACTTTTCAATGAAGTGGAAGAAGTTTCACCATAAATCGAATATGTCTATTGATACACGCTATGTTCATCTCCCTCCTTTCTTTCTCTCAGATATAATAGGTTACCTTTGCCTCTTCATGAGATGTAGTACCACCACTTTACACTTTTTTATGATATAATCTCCTTTCTACCTCTAGTTTCTAAGACAAATTGTACATATGTTCTTTACATATTTTTTTGACAGAAGTATAGTTCTCAAGATTTCTTTTTACCTTTTTTAGAAGTCTCTTGAGTTCTGTATTTGAAGATCAAACCTCTTATGTAGGTCTGGTTTTTTCATCAAAAATAGATGGAATTCATTTATTTCGTTAAATGTCCATCTTCTTCCCTGGAAAACGATGCTCATTCTTGCTGGGTAAGTTATTCTTGGCTGCATACCAAGTTCCTTAGCCTTTCGGAATATCATGTTCCAGGCCCTGCGTTCTTTTAATGTGGATGCTGCTAGATCCTGTGTTATCCTTATTGTGGATCCTCCATATCTGAATTGTTTTTTTCTAGCAGCTTCCAATATCTTTTCCTTTGTCTGATGGTTCTTGAACTTGGCCACTATATTTCTTGGCGTTTTGATTTTAGGGTCCCTTTCAGTAGGTGATCGATGAATTTTCTCAATGTCTATTTTACCCTCTGTTTCCAAAACGTCTGGGCAGTTCTCTTTGATAATTTCCTCGAAAATGGTGTCCAAGCTCTTTTTTTCCTCCCATTTTTCAGGGAGTCCGATTATTCTCAAATTGTCTCTCCTGGATCTGTTTTCCAGGTCTGTTGTCTTTCTGGTAAGGTACTTGACCGTCTTTTCAATTGTTTCATTTCTCTGGTTTTGCTTGACTCCCTCTTGGTTTCTCCTTGAGTCATTCATTTCTACTTGTTCCAGTCTAATTTTCAATGATGTATTTTCTTCACTCACTTTTTTTATATCTCTTTGTAATTGTCCAATTGAGTTTTTATCTTCTATGGAATTTTTTTCAGAGAGCTGATTTCTTTTTCCAGCTCTCTAATCCTGTTTTCCTTGGAGTTGTTTACCTTTTCCAGCTCACTAATCTTGTTTCTCAATGATTTGATTTCTTTATCCATTCTGTCTTTGAATGCATGGGATGACTTCTCCAGGCTCTCTTGCCAAGCTTCCCTTTCCTTTTCCCATTTCTCTTTCAGCTCTCTTGTGAGAGCCTTTTTGATTTCCTCTATGAGGTTCTTTTGTATTGAGGAGCAGCTTATATCCCTCCCAGGGGATACATCTGGGGACATTCTGTTCCTAGTCTCCTCAGCATTTGAAGTCTGCTCCCTCTCCACACAGAAGCTGTCAATGGTTAGAGCCCTTTTGAATTTTTTGTTCATTTTGTCAGAGTAGGAATCAAAGAAAACAAACTGACAAGAGAAACAATTGGTCTGTTTTGCGGGGGATAGGGCTGGATGTTATTAATGGGCTTCCTCTACAGACTGGGGGTAGGGCAACAGAGAGCCACTAACAGAACAGCAATGACTGTACTGAGTCTGCGCTCTGAGGCTCCGAGAACGCACCGAGTCAGTCCAGGTGGGGGTTGGGGGTGGCCGGGCTCTGAGAGACGCTGGCTTTCTGGGGTTTTAATCTTCACCTCCGGTGTTTACACCCTCTCCACCGCTCCTGGATTGCTGCCAAGACGGAGCATCCACACTGGGGCAAAAGCCCTTTCGCAGAAACGGCAGAGATCACACGCCTCCCCCTCTGGTCTGAGCTGTGTGAGCTGCCTGTCTTGCTCTGGCTGTCTGCCCTCAGTCTGCGCCCAGTCTGATTGACCCTCCCCCGAACAAACACAGACCTTTTCTGGCGACTTTCAAGGATGTCTTCTCTTGGTGATAATTTGTGGATTTCTTTCTGGGTCAAGCATTAAGTCAGAGGCTTGTCATGAAGTAAGTTCTGAGAGAAAACGAGGAGCTCAAGCAGCTGTCGGCCTCCACGCCGCCATCTTGGCCGGAAGTTCCCTCTGTATATATATATTATATATATATGTATATTAGCTTTTTAAATATACTTTCTTTATGTATCATGATAAAAGAGAAAAATCAGAACAAAAGGGAAAAAACGCAGGAAAGAAAAAAACAGAAAAAAAGAATTAAAGATAGCATGTGTTGTTACATTAAAACTCCAGAGTTCTCTTTCTGGATGCAGATGACATTTTTCTATCCATAATTTATTGAGACTGACTTGAATCACTGAACCACTGAGAAGAATCAACTCTTTCATAGTTGAACATCATGCAATCTTGCTGTTATTGTATATAATATATTTCTGGTTCTGCTTGTTCACTCAATAGCAATTCATATGAATTTTTCCAGCCCTTTCTAAAATCTAAAATCAGCTTGTTCATCATTGTTTATGGGACAATAATATTCCATTATCTTTATATACCACAACTTGTTCATCTATTCTCCAACTGAAGGGAATCTACTCATTTTCCAATTCTTTGCTACCACAAAAAAGAGCTGCTATAAACATTTTTGTACATGGGGATAATTTTCTCTCCTTTAAGAATTCCTTGGGATATAGACACAGTCATGACACTGCTCGGTCAAAAGGTATGCACAGTTTTATAGCCCTTTGGGCAGTTCTAAATTGCTGTCTAGAATGGTTGGATCCATTCACAACTCCACCAACAATGGATTAGTGTCTCAGTTTTCCCACATTCTCTCCAACATTTATCATTATATTTTCCCATCATTTTAGCCAATCTGAGAAGTGTGAAGTGGTAGCTCAGAGTTTTTTAATTTGCATTTCCCTTATCAAGAGTGCTTTACAGCATTTTTTTTTTCATATAAATTTAAATGGCTTAATTTCATCATCTGAAAATTGTCTTTTGGATATCTTTGACCACTTATCCATTGGGGAATGACTTGTATTCTTATAAATTTGACACAGTTCTTTATATATTTTAGAAATGACAAAGACAAATTCCTTAACTATTCTAGTCTCAGTTTGCTCATTGGATAGATGAGAATGATACTATGTTGTGCATTGTTGAGATTTGTCAATCTTAAAGCCATTTGTACATATGAAAGTTATCATGTGACAAAAATATTTTATAGAAATAGAAAAACAATAGGTCAAGAATATCAAGGAAATTAATGAAAAAAATACAAAGGATGGTGGCTTAGCAATACCAAAACTAAAACTATATTATAAAAGAGCAGACATCAAAACCATTTCATACTGGCTAAGAAATAGAGGGATGGATCGGTGGAATAGATTAGATACACACGATACAATTCATCAAGACCTATAACAATAATAAACAAACTTCACCTTCCAGAATAAGAACTCACTACTTGACAAAAATTGCTGAGAAAACTGGAAAATGATACATCAGAAAATTAGCATAGACCTACATCTCACACTCTATAACAAAATAATGTCAAGATGAGTATATGATTTGGACATAAATGATGATACCACAAACAAATTAGGGGACCAAGGGATAATTTACCTATCAGATCTTTGGAAAATGGGGGATTTTTATGACCAAAGAAAGGAAAAAATGTACAGCTTTGATTATATTAAATTTTTGCACAAACAAAACCAACAGAAACAAAACTAAAAGGGAAGTACAAAGTTGGGAGGAAATCTTTACGGCTAGTGTTTCTGATCAAGGTCTTATTTCTAAAATATATAAAGAAGTCTCAAATTTATAAGAACATAAGTCATTCCTCAATTTATAAGTGGTCAAAGGATATTTAAAAGACAATTTTCAGATAATGAAACTGAAGCAATTTATATTTATATGAAAAATGCTCTAAATCATTATTGATTTAGAGAAATGCAAATTAAAACCACTCTGAGGTACCACCTCAAAGATAATAATCAATGTTGGAGGGATGTGAGAAAACTGGTTAATACATTTTTGGTGGAATTGTGAAACAATCCAACCATTCTGGAGAGCAATTTGGAACTATGTCCAAAGGGCTATAAAACTATGCATACCTTTTGACTGAACAGTGCCATTACTGGGTCTGTATCCCAAGGAAATCTTAAAAGTTGGGAAAACCACCCACATTGTACAAAAATGTTTGTAGCAACTCTTTTTGTAGTAGCAAAGAACTGGAAAATGAATGGATGTCCATCAATTGGGGAATGCTCAACAAATTGTGGTATATGAAGATAATGGAATATTATTGCTCTCTAAAAAATAATGAAGAAGTTGCTTTTGGAAAAGCCTAAAAGATTTATATGAACTGATGCTGAGTGAAACAAGCAGAACCAGGAATACAATGTGCGCAATACAAGAAGATTGTGAGATTTGGTTCTCTCTATGAGAGATTTGGTTCTTCTTAATGGTTCAGTGATCCAAAGCAATCCCAATAGACTTTGGACAGAAAATGCTGTCTGCATCCAGAAAAAAAAAGAAGATTGAATGTAAATCAACACATGCTATGTTCACTAATTTTTTCTGTTTTGTTTTGTTTTTGTTTGTTTGTTTGTTTTTTTAATCTCTCCCATTGATTTTCCCTTTGGTTCTGATTTTTCTCTCCTAACATAATTCATAAATTTACTAGAAAAATCCTTCTTATCAAAATTTTAGATCTGATCAGGAAATCTTATTTATCATTAAACTCCAGTGGCTCCCAATTACTTTTAGGAAAAAATAAAACTTAGTGTTTTCTGCATTTAAGTTCTTTATAACCTGGCCCCTTTTGATCTTTCCAGTGTTCTTATAATCTATATGCTTCCATACACTCTATAATACAAGATCCAATGGCCTATTTATTATGCTTGGCACATTCCATTTCATTCCATTTTCCATATTATTGCACTAGATGTCCCCCAGCCCTGGAATGTTCATCCCTTGCAATTCTGCTACCTTTAACACTCAACTCAAATCCTACCTTCTTCTGGGTAGATGCTGATACCTTCCATCTGAGAAAACTTTTACACATACACATACACAGAATATGTATTATATAATTATATATATATATAGAGAGAGAGAGAGAGAATATTTATATATCAATAAATACACACATATATGTGTGTATATATACATATATATGTATATGTATACATATATACATGTATATTTATATAAATAAGAAAGTTAGTTGGTTCATTGGGCAGATAACTCAGTCCTGTTTGCTTTCCTCATCCATAAAATGAACTAGAGAAGGAAATGACAAACTACTACAGTATCTCTGCCAAAAACAAACAAAAAACAAAAACTCTAAATAGGGTCACAATCAAGCACAAGTAAAAACAGCAACAATGTATATGGGTGTACATATAAACCTAACATAAATATTTGCATGTGTATACAAGAAGGTTCTCTTTATATTGAACTATTTAATCTCTTTGCCATTTCTATCTGTTGTTGATACTCCCACTCTCTGGAGCCAAGCAAAAGAAGCCTAGTTTCTCTTCTACACAAAAATGTTTCAAATACTTAGAGAGGTTTTATGTCTACTCTCAAGTTTTTCTCTCTTTAGGTTAAGTCTCACTAGCTGATCCAAGTGATCCTGCTGAAACATAAGGTTGATTTCCTTGTTATGGCCCTTTCTAGAATTTGATGCTCAGCAATGAAAACGATGGTATATACATGTGTGTATATTTATATATGCATATACATGAATATATCCTTAAAGAGTTATTTTTTTAAATGTTAATAATCTTATATACATTTATGTTTATATGAATTTATTATATATATATATATATATATATATATATATATAATGGTGCAAATGTGATCTGGTTATGGTAGAGCAGAGTGGGACTCTCAGTTTTCTTTCTCAAGTGCTTTTTTGGTCTGTTTTGTTCTCCAAATAGATCGAAATCAATTTATAGCATATTTTCCCATTTTTAAAGATGGATGGGGGACCTCCCAAAAGCTTTTGTTATTTTAACAAAATAATTCATCTGTCTCTTTCTTTTTCTTCTACTCTTATTTCCTGCCTCCTTTCCCTCCCCACATTAAATTGATTCTGGGAACTGACCACAGGTGAATTTAGATATTTTCCTATTGAAAAATGGAGTTGTGAATGTGGTGAAATGCTACATTAATTTTTTCAAATGTTTTCCAACCTGTAAAAGTCTAAAGCATTATGAAGTAAATAGATTTAAAAAAAAATTATACTGTTACTATTATTGGAGATGCTGTGGGAGGAGAGCCACACCAAGGTTCTGTTGCTGGAGCTGTGAATTGGTCCAACCATTCTGAAAAACAATTTGGAAGCACACTCCATAAAAAAACCCACTAAACTGTGAATACTCTTTGCCACATACCCCCAAAGAGATCAAAGACAGAAAGGATTATGTGTACAACAATATTTATTGCAGCAGTTTGTTGTAGAAAAGAACTAGAAACAAAGTGGGTGCCCATCAGTTGAGAAATGTCTAAACAACTTATGGCATATGAATGTAATGAAATTTTATTATACTGTGAGAAATGATGAAAGGGGCAGATTAAGGAAAACCTGGGAAGATTTGTATGAACTGATATTAAGCAAACTAAACAGAATGAAGAAAACAGCTTTTAATAAAAATGTAAAGAACAACAAACTTTGAAAGATTGGGGAATTTCAATCAATGCAATAATCAGTCATGACTGAGGGGAAAGAAAGCAACAATGATGCATCATGCTTTCTAATTCTTTGTCAGATCAGTGATGAATTATTAGAAGTGCGGGGCAAGACATGCATTTTTAGATCATTAATGATTATACTTGGACTATACTTGTTTAACTATATTTATTTTTATGAGAAGACTTCTATTTTGTGGAGTATGAAACTTGGTAAATAGAGATAGTGGCACAAAAAAAGGAAAAGAAGAAAAAGAAAATAATGCTAATGAAACCTTAAAAACACATAGAAGAGAGTGAAGGAAAAGTTCAGAAGTAGATACAGACAAGTAGGACAGTTTTGTTACTTCCATATCAAATTTAATGTATACTTTAAAAACTGCTATATAATAGAAATTTACAATTTCATAGGTAAAGAAACAAACAGATCAACAGTTGCTACAGTGAGGCTTTAGATTGGGCAGAGAATATGACACAAAAGTTAGAATACTAGACTTGAGTCATCTACATTTGGATTTTAATCCTGGTTCTGATACTAATGTGAAACTATGGGCAAATTACTTATTCCTTACATACCTCACTTTTCCCTGTAAAAAGAGGGAGTATACTAGATAGTTTCAAATTTTCCTTTTAAGTGTAAATCTATGATCTTCCTTGTCATACCTTTGTTCCCACAATTATGAAATGAGAGAATAAGATTAAATCAAAGAATTTAGAGGTGGAAAGGGTCCTAAAATCATCTAATTTAAGTCTTGCATTTTTGACTATTGAGATACAATTATTCTGGTTCAGTGTTTCCCAAACATTTTGGGTCTAAGAACTCCATTTTAATGTCCAAATTTCCATATACCTCAATTTCCCCCACAATAATAATTGTATTATTGGCATTCATTGATGGAGAAAATATTTAACAACAAACACGCTATGAATGCAATAAATATCTTTAAATAAATGTGTATCTTATTAATAACAATAGCATTTATGTACATTTGAAAATATAAAAATGTTCACAAAAATCTCATGATTCAGGCTACATAATTTATTGAAGCTAAATAAACTCTTCCCCCCACCCCCCCTTTTTTTAAACAATGCTTGGTGTGCACATAGATCCAAGGACTCATTGTAATACTATGAAAACCTACTTTACCCTTGCCACAAAGAGTCCACATTTCATAGATTAGTCATCTATATAGTAAAGAGAAAAACCAGGATTCAAGACCATTTTCGTAGTTCCAATTGTAGAAGCATTTCATAATATTGTGTTGACTCATATGTAATAATCCCTTCTAGGACTAAGAAGATTTTTATGATTTTTTCTCTCATCTTTTTTCAGATAGAAACAATCAAACCTAGAACCAGATGATATCCCAATATTTTTCTTTTATATTTACTATACTATGGCCTGTTGCTGTTGCTGCTACTGGTTGAAGTAGCAGTAGTAGCAGCAGCAACATAGTAGTAGCATAATAGTAGTAGTAAGTATTTATTGCATTAAATTCTGATTCCCATGCTTTTCTCCAATGTGGGGATGACTAAGTTCCAGACAATAAAGTCAGTGGACCAGACGCTTTTTTCAGGTCCTCCAAAACTGGGATTGCTTCATGTGCAGTCTTAATAACAAACTATGTATCTTTTCCCCAAGAAACAGCCTTCTTCTTAAAGACCCATCATTAGGATGCAGAGTGAATAAAATAAGACTTTGTAATTTGGTATCCATTTCAAATTTAATAGCTTTTCTTAATAACCCTATGTATTTTATTTTATTCAATCTAATAACATTATTCTAAGAAGTGATCTATAGGCTTCAACAGACTGCCAAAGTGGTCTAAAAATACAAAAAGTTAAGGACTCCTGGATTAATGTTTTGACTATACCAGTTCTTAAATTCTACCCGTTAAGCCATGGAAGGATTGTGATATACCTCTGTTGGTATTCATGTTGATGAAATCATGAATTTTTATGTATGGAAATTATCATCATCATCATCATCATCATCATCATCATCATCTCATTATAATTAAGCACTAGCATTAGTAGCTGCAAAGTTCTTTTCTAATTGGGAAAGGGAGAATTCAATAACTGTGAACCTCTTCCTTGTGTTTGTGCCTTGACTAGCCTTAGTCGATTAGCCTAATTTCCCCCAGTTCAGGATGCAGTGATTATTAGCCAACAAGGGATCTCTCCATCTCCCTTTCACTCTCCTTCTCTCTGTCCCTGTCCCTGTCCCTCTCCATCTCCTGGTCATATAGTCTTGTCCCCATACCCTGATGAGCTTGTGCCAAAAATACATGAACCACCATATCATCACTCTGTATATCCAGCATCGCTGACAGAACTCTTCTGCTTGACCAACTCTCTTCAGGTTCCTGGAGCCTTTTTATGTTTGGCTTTTAATTTCTTGGGCACGTCTGTACCCAACAGAGACCAGTGGGTTGAGAGATTAAAAGGAAAGTGCTGAGAAAAAAGAAAGCAGAAGGTAATGAAGGTGTCCCTTGGTCATAATCCCATATAAATCCTGTACCACTAGACTCAGACCTCTCAGGATTAGGGAGAAAGAAGTCCTTTAAATCTTCTGGCCTTCCTAGGCAGAGGTTAGGTGATTGTTGAAAGCATTTTTCAGGGAGGAACATCAAAGCAATGAATGAGGTTACAGAGTGCAATCACATGGTTCTTGTCTCTTCATTCTCATCCAGAGATCAAGGGGGAAAGAAACATACTTGCATGAATGTAGGCAATACCATCCATTCCAACTTAAGAGACTGTATGCAAACTGAAAGATAAGAGAAGATGCTGGTCACATAGTAGAGTAGAAAAGAAATTGATCAGATTGTTTCTTTTCTTTTCTTTTTTTTTATTGCTTATGACTTTTTGTCCTTTGTTCTCAAAGAGGACCATGACATCAGGAGATGATGGTATGGCATATATATATAGACAACTGAAGATGGTCCTTGATGAAATGAGAGATCTTGGCTTTTTTTAAGCTAAGGTCTTGAACAGGTCTCTCACAGAGGCAATGCCTTAGAACATAGAATGCAAGGGCTGAAAGGGACTTTAGAATGGAAAGAACTGGGACAGGGAGATGGAAGGAGCCCTTGCCCCAAGGTAACCAAGGTAGTTGTAAAATTGTAATAGGTTGCTACAAAAAATAATATAGTATAAAATATTTGTGCCTCTGATACTAAATCACTGGGAAAGCTTGGACAAATTAATTCCTTCCCCTTGTAGATCTAGTTTCTACCTATAATAAAATGAATGTATTAGATCAGATGTTCTACAAGATTCTCAGCCTACCTGCTCTAATGCCTTTTTCCTCTACTACCAACTTTTCTTTGTTTGTTTTGTACAAATAGTATTTTATTTTTCCCAATTACATGTCAAGATAATTTTTAGTGTTCATTTTTACAAAATTTCAAGTTCCAAAGTTTTCTTCCTACTGCATTTGCCTCCTTTCTTCCTAAATGGTAGTCTTTTGACCATTTATCAATTGAGGAATGACTTGTATTCTTATAAATTTGACTCTGTTTTCCATATGTTTGAGATATGAAGCCTTTATCAGATGCACTTGCTGTAAAAATTGTTTCCCAGCTTTCCTTCTAATTTGGTTTTGTTTGTACAAAAGCTTTTTAATTTAATATAATCAAAATTATCTGTTTTACATTTGCAATGCTCTCTATCTTTTGTTTGGTTTATGATCCTGTAATTTATTTAGCTTCTCTTTTAAGAATTTGGATGCTATACTACCTGATGCATATATGTTTAGTATTTATATTATTTCACTTTCTATGGTACCTTTTAGTAAAATGTAGTTTCCCCCTTTATTTTAATTAGGCATACTTTTGCTTTTGCCTTGAGATCAGGATTGCTACCACTGTTTTTTTTTTTGTTTTGTTTTGTTTTGTTTTTTTTTTTGTTTTTTAACTTCAGCTGAAGCATAATAGATTTTGCTCCAGCTGGTTAAGCTTACTCTGTGCATATCTCTTTCTTTCAAGTGTATTTTTTGTAAATAATATATTGTAAGATTTTGTTTTTTAATCTACTCTGCTATTTGGTTCCATTTTTTAAGAGAGTTCATTCCCTTCAAGCTCACAGTTAATATTTCTAACTGTACTTCCCTTCATCCTATTTTTCCTCCTATTTATCCTCTTTCTCTTTTCCCTTTTTGAATATGTTTTGGCTTTGTCTACTGCTTCCTCTTGTCTCCCCTGTCTTCTGATGGTTCTTCCTCCCTCTTTGTTCTCTTGTTCCCCTCCTTTCCTTTCTGACAAAATGGATTTCTGCAGTCAACTGATTGTATATATTAGCATTGTGTGTATGCAGCAGAACATGAAGTTTCAAAATATATAACAATAAGTTTCTATTTCAAGAAAGTATATGTAATAATAGAGCACATTGTATTCAGATCTTTCCATCTTTTTTGTATGTTTTTTTTGTCTTCTGCTGTGTACTTTTTATTTTATTCTTTTTTTTCCCTTTCCTTCTCCCTACCTCCACTAAGCAGATATATGTATTTGAACATAAATATATGCATATATGTCTGCAGGTATATACATTCCTCCATACATATGTATATATACACATATATCATACACATATAAACATACATGCATATATTCCTAAAACAATATTAACATGGCTGATAAGTAATGTAGATTTCTCTCTTTTGATTGAATCTTTTTAAACTTTGACTTTTAGATCAATGATTACTACTCCTCTTTTTTCTAATATATTCTGCTCCTGATTATTGCTATTGTGTTTGTAAATGTCTCTTGTTTCCTATCCCTGCTATCTCTACTACTTTACTTCTGCCCCCTCATTTTTCTTGATATTACTTAACTTCCCCATGCCTTCTCACCAAAGATCCTTCTTTTATCCTCTCTCTAATCTTTCTCTCTTTCTTTATCCCATTCCCATTAATGTACACACTTTATCACATTCCTATTAATCTATACACCCTTCTGTTCCCAATTTATTCTATTCCCTTTCCTCTTATTTCTTTATAAATTTGGGGGAGTTTTCTGCCTTTCTAGATAATTATGCATCATTCCTTCTTTAACTAATTCCCCGTCTCAATACCAGCCCTCCTTCCTGTTCTAATTCTCTGTGCCAATTCTTGTGCTTGCATCTCATTTGTCATAATTACCCTTTTTACCTTTTCCTACACAGTTTTCCTTTTTAGAATCACATGATACTCAACTTAACCCTAATCTTTCTTTTGAACTACTAAATTACTAATGAAAATCTTAAACATATGGTTTACATTTTCAAATATAAAACATAAAGAGTTTGTTCTTACTGAGTGCTTTGAAATTAGTCTTTAAAGTCGACTTTAATATTTAAAATTTTCTATTAAGTTCAGGTTTGTTTGCAGCAAAATTCTGAAAGTCTGACAATTTGTTGAAAATCCCTTTTAAAAATTCAGTATGGGAATTTATCTGCCAAGGGAAAGTCAGGAACTATATATGCAAAACTACAAAACATTTTCTACACAATTGGAAAATATCAAGTGCTCGTGAATAGGTCGAGTGAATATAATAAAGATGACAACACTCCCTAAATTAATCTATTTATTTAATGCTTTACCAATTAAGCTCCCAAGAAATTATTTTACTGACCTAGAAAAAAATAATAGCAAAATTCATCTGGAAGAACAAAAGCTCAAGAATTTCAGGGGAATTAACAAAGAGAAAAGCAAATTAAGGTGGCCTAGCTGTAACAGATCTAAAACTATATAAAGCAGGACTTCCAGCCAAGATGGTGGCGTGGAGGCAGACAGCTGCTTGAGCTCACATTTTCTCTCAGAACTTACTTCATGACAAGTCTCAGAATTAATGCTTGACCGGAAAAGAAACCCACAAATAATCACCAACAGAAGACCTCCTTGAAATTCACCAGAAAAGGTCTGTGTTTGCTCAGAAGGGACGAACAAACTAGGCGCAGACTGAGGGAAAGCTGCAAGAGAGAGGCAGGCAGCTCACACTGTGCAGACCTGAGGAGGGAGGGGTGCAATTTCTTCTGAAAAGACTTTTACCTCAGTGTGGATGTTCCGTCTTGGCAGCAAGCCAGGAGCAGCAGAGAAGGTGTAAACACTGGAGGTAAAGAATAAAACCCTGGAAAGCTAGAGTCTCTTAGGACCTGGCCACTCCCACCCCAACCCCGTAGTGATTCAGCCCGTTCTTAGAGCCTCAGAGCACAGAGGCAGCACAGTCATTACTGCCCTGTTAGTGCCTCACTGCTGTCTCCCGCAGTCTGTAGAGGAAGCCTGGTAACAACATCCAGCCCCATTCCCCCCCACCCAGAAACAGACCAATTGTTTCTCTTGCCAATTTGTTTTCTTTATTCCCGCTCTGACAAAATGAACAAAAAATTTAAAAGGGCTCTAACCATTGACAGCTTCTGTATGGAGAGAGAGCAGACGTCAAACACTGAGGAGACTAAAAGCAGATTGTCTCCAGAGGAATCCCCTCAGGGGGATATGATCTGCTCCTCAATACATAAGACTCTCATAGAGGAAAACATTTAAAGACAGAGTGGATAAAGAAATCAAATCATTGAAAAACAAAATTAGTGAATTATAAAAGGTAAACAACTCCAAGGAAAACAGAATTAGTGAGTTGGAAAAAGAAAACAGCTTTCCTAAAAAATAAAATTGATAAAATGGAAAAAAATCCATAGAAGAAAAAAACTCACTTAAAAACTTAATTGGACAATTACAAAAAGATATTAAAAAAGTGAGTGAAGAAAATACATCATTGAAAATTAGAATGTAACAAGTAGAAATGAATGACTCAAGGAGAAACCAAGAAGTAGTCAAGCAAAACCAGAAAAACGAAACAATTAAAAAGAATGTAAAGTACCTTATTGGAAAGACAACAGACCTGGAAAACAGATCCAGGAGAGACAATTTGAGAATAATCAGACTCCCTGAAAAATGTGAGGAAAAAAAGAGTCTGGACACCATTTTCCAGGAAATTATCAAAGAGAACTGCCCAGATGTTTTGGAAACTGAGGGTAAAATAGACATTGAAAAAAATTCATTGATCACCTACTGAAAGGGACCCTAAAATCAAAATGCCAAGAAATAGAGTGCCCAAGTTCAAGAACCAACAGACAAAGGAAAAAATATTGGAAGCTGCTAGAAAAAACAATTCAGATATGGAGGAGCCACAATAAGGATAACTCAGAATCTAGCAGTGTCCACATTAAAAGGGCCTGGAATATGATATTCCGAAAGGCTAAGGAACTTGGTATGCAGCCAATAATAACTTACCCAGCAAAAATGAGCATTGTTTTCCAGGGAAGAAGATGGATATTTAATGAAATAAATGAATTCCATGTATTCTTGATGAAAAAATCAGATCTACACAACATGTTTCATCTTCAAATACGGAACTCAAGAGATTTCTAAAAAGGTAAAAAGAAATCTTTTGAGAACTGTATTTCTGCCATAAAGATATGTAAAGAACACATGTATAATTTGTCCTAGAAACTAGAGGTGGAAAGGAATTTATATCATAAAAAAGGGTAAAGTTGTGATACTACATCTCATGAAGAGGCAAAGATAACCTATTATATTTGAGAGAAAGAAAGGAGGGGGATGAACACAGTGTGTATCAATAGACCTATTCAATTGATGGTGAAACTTCTTCCACTTCATTGAAAAGTGAGAGGGAAAGAGTAAGCTAAGGGGAAGGGAATACAGAAATTGTGAGAAAAAGGGGTAAAATAAGGAGAGGAACTTTAAGGTGGGGGAGGGATACTAAAAAGGGAGGGCTGTGAAAAGCAAGTGGTGTTCACAAGTTTAATACTTGGTAGGGGGATAAGAGGGAAGGAAAGGAAAGCATAAGCAGGGGTTAATAGGATGGCAAGCAATATAGAATTAGTCATTCTAACCATAAATGTGAATGGGGTAAACTCCTTCATAAAGAGGAAGCAGTTAGCAGACTGGATTAAAAGCCAGAATCCTACTATATGTTGTTTACAGGAAACACACTTGAAACAGGGTGATACATTCAAACTAAAAGTAAAAGGGTGGAGCAGAAACTACTATGCTTCAGGTGAAGCCAAAAAAGCAGGGGTAGCCATCCTCATCTCAGATCAAGCAAAAACAAAAATTGATCTAATTAAAAGAGATAAGGAAGAGCATTAAATCCTGCTAAAGGGTAGCATAGATAATGAAGCAGTATCAATATTAAATATATACACACCAAGTGGTGCAGCATCTAAATTCTTAAAAGATAAATTAAGAGAGCTGCAAAAAGAAATCGACAGCAAAACTATAATAGTGGGAGATCTCAACCTTCCAATCTCAGAATAAGATAAATCAAACCACAAAATAAATAAGAAAGAAGTCAAAGAGGTAAATAGAATACTAGAAAAGTTTGATATGATAGATCTTTGGTGAAAGCTAAATGGAGACAGAAAGGAGTATGCTTTCTTCTCAGCAGTTCATGGAACCTATATAAAAATTGATCATATACTAGGACATAAAAATCTAAAATTCAAATGCAGTGAGGCAGAAATAGTAAATGCATCCTTTTCAGACCACAATGCAATGAAAATTACATTTAATAAAAAACCAGGGGAAAATAGGCCAAAAAATAATTGGAAACTAAATAATCTTATACTAAAGAATGATTGGGTAAAACAGCAAATCATAGACATAATTAATAACTTCACCCAAGAAAACGACAATAATGAGATACCATACCAAAATGTGTGGGATACAGCCAAAGCAGTAATAAGGGGAAGTTTTATATCTCTAGATGACTACTTGCATAGAATAGAGAAAGAGAAGATCAACGAATTGGGCTTACAACTAAAAATGCTAGAAAAGGAACAAATTAAAAACCCCCGGAAACACAAAACTTAAAATTCTAAAAATAAAAGGTGAGATTAATAAAATTGAAAGTAAAAAAAAAAAAACAAAAAAAAAAAAAACTATTGAATTAATTAATAAAACTAAGAGTTGATTCTATGAAAAAATCAACAAAATAGACAAACCATTAGTAAATCTGATTTAAAAAAAGAAAAAAGGAAAAGCAAATTGTTAAGTCTTAAAAATGAAAAGGGAGAACTCACTACTAACCAAGAGGAAATTAGAACAATAGTTAGGAGCTACTTTGCTCAGATTTATGCCAATAAATTCGATAACTCAAATGAAATGGAAGAATACCTTCCAAAATAGAGCTTGCCCAGATTAATAGAGGAAGAAGTAAATAGTCTAAATAGTCCCATTTCAGAAAAAGAAATAGAACTAACTATTAACCAACTCCCTAAGAAAAAATCCCCAGGACCAGATGGATTTACATGTGAAATCTACCAAACATTTAAAGAACAACTAACTCCAATGCTATATAAACTATTAGAAAAAATAGGGATTGAAGGAGTCCTACCAAATTCCTTTTATGACACAGACATGGTACTGATAGCTAAACAAGGTAGGCTGAAAACAGAGAAAGAAAATTATGGATCAATCTCCCAATGAATATTGATGCTAAAATCTTAAATAAAATATTAGCAAAAAGACTACAGAAAATCATCCCCAGGATAATATACTATGACCAAGTGGGATTTATACCAGGAATTCAGGGCTGGTTCAATATTAGGAAAACTATTATCATATTCGACTCTATTAATAACCAAATTAACAAAAAAACACATATGATCATCTCAATAGATGCAGAAAAAGCATTTGATAAAATCCAACATCCATTCCTACTAAAAACGCTTGAGAGTATAGGAATAAATTGACTATTCCTTAAAATAATAAGGAGTACATATTTAAAACCATCAGTAAACATCATATGTAATGGCGATAAACTGGAACCTTTCCCTGTAAGATCAGGAGTGAAACAAAGTTGCCCACTATCACCATTACTATTCAATATTGTACTAGATATGCTTGCCTCGGCAATAAGAGCCAAAAAAGAGATTCAAGGAATTAGAGTAGGTAATGAGAAAATCAGACTATCACTCTTTGCAGATGACATGATGGTATACTTAGAGACCCCCAAAGACTCTGCTAAAAAGCTATTAGAAATAATTCAGAACTTTAGCAAACTTGCAGGATACAAAATAAATCCACATAAATCCTCAGCATTTTTATACATTACCAACACAATCCAACAACAAGAGATACAAAGAGAAATTCCATTCAAAATAACAGTCGATAGTATAAAATATTTAGGAATATATCTACCAAAGGAAAGTCAGGAATTCTATGAGCAAAATTACAAAACACTTGCCACAAAATTAAAGTCAGATTTAAATAATTGGAAAGACATTAAGTGCTCTTGGATAGGCTGAGCGAATATAATCAAGATGACAATACCCCCTAAACTAATCTATTTATTTAGTGCTATATCAATCAGACTCCCAAGAAACTATTTTAATGACCTAGAAAAAATAACAACAAAATTCATAAAAGGTCGAGAATTTCAAGGGAAGTAATGAAAAAAAAAAAAATCAAATGAAGGTGGTCTAGCTGTACCTGATCTAGAAGTATATTATAAAGCAACAGTCACCAAAACCATTTGGTATTGGCTAAAAAATAGACTAGTTGATCAGTGGAATAAATAGGTTCACAGGGCAAGATAGTAAATAAAAATAGCAATCTAGTGTTTGACAAACCCAAAGATCCCAACTTCTGGGATAAGAATTCATTATTTGACAAAAACTGCTGGGAAAACTGGAAATTAGTAAGGCAGGAACTAGGCATGGACCGACATTTAACACCACATACTAAGATAAGATCAAAATGGGTCCATGACTTAGGCATAAAGAACGAGATCATAAATAAATTAGAGGAACATAGGTTAGTTTACTTCTCAGACTTGTGGAGGAGGAAGGAATTTGTGACTAAAGGAGAAATAGAGATCATTATTGATCACAAAATAGAAAATTTTGATTACATCAAATTAAAAAGCTTTTGCACAAACAAAGCTAATGCAAACAAGATCAGAAGGGAAGTAACAAATTGGGAAAACATTTTTACAGTTAAAGGTTCTAATAAAAGCCTCATCTCCAAAATATACAGAGAATTGACTCTAATTTGTAAGAAATCAAACCATTCTCCAATTGATAAATGGTCAAAGGATATGAACAGACAATTTTCAGATGATGAAATTGAAACTATTTCCACTCATATGAAAGAGTGTTCCAAATCACTATTGATCAGAGAAATGCAAATTAAGGCAACTCTGAGATACCACTACACACCTGTCAGATTGGCTAAGATGACAGGAACAAATGATGATGAATGTTGGAGTGGATGTGGGAAAACTGGGACACTGATATATTGTTGGTGTAGTTGTGAAAGAATCCAACCATTCTGGAGAGCAATCTGGAATTATGCCCAATGAGTTATCAAACTGTGCATATTCCTTGATCCAGCAGTGATATTACTGGGCTTATATCCCATGGAAATACTAAAGAAGGGAATGGGGCCTGTATGTGCCAAAATGTTCGTAGCAGCCCTTTTTTGGGGGGCTAGAAACTGGAAAATGAACGGATGCCCATCAATTGGAGAATGGTTGGGTAAATTATGGTATATGAATGTTATGGAATATTATTGCTCTGTAAGAAATGACCAACAGGACAAATACAGAGAGGCTTGGAGAGACTTACTTCAACTGATGCTGAGTGAAATGAGCAGAACTAGGAGATCATTATACACTTCAACAATGCTACTGTATGAGGATGTATTCTGATGGAAGTGGATATCTTCAACATAGAGAAGAGCTAATCCAATTCCAATTGATCAATGATGGACAGAATCAGCTACACCCAGAAAAGGAACACTGGGAAATGAGTGTAAACTGTTAGCCTTTTTTTTGTTTTTCTCCCCAGATTATTTTTACCTTCCGAATCCAATTCTTCCTTTGCAACAACAACAACAACAACAACAACAAAAAATTCGGTTCTGCACATATATAGGATATACTATAACATATTTAATATGTATGGGAATGCCTGCCATCTAGGGGAGGGAGTGGAGGGAAGGAGGGGAAAAATTCAGAACAGAAGGGAATATAAGGGACAACATTGTAAAAAATTACCTATGCATATATACTGTCAAAAATGTTATAATTATAAAATTAATAAAAAAATTTAAATTAAATTTTAAAAATAAAACTATATAAAGCAGCTATCATCAAAACCATTTAATACTGGCCAAAAAATAGAGAAGTTGATCAGTGGAATAGATTAGATTCAAAGAACAAAATAGTCAATGACTATAACAATCTATTATTTATCAAATCCAAAGGCCCCAGCTTTTGGGATAAAAATTCATTATTTGACAAAAACTGCTGGGAAAATTGGAAACTAATATGGCAAAAACTAGGCATAGACTTACACCTAATACTGTATACCAAGATAAGGTTGAAATGGGTTCATGATCTAGACATAAAGAATGGTACTATAAACAAATTAGAAGAATATAGGATTGTTTACCCCTCAGATTTGTGGAGGAGGAAGGAATTTTTGACCAAAGAAGAATTAGAGATCATTATTGATCACAAAATAAATAATTTTGATTATATTAAGTTAAACATTTTTGTACAAACAAAACTAATGTAGATAAGCAATAAACTGGCAAAACATTTTTACATCCAAACGATCTGATAAAAGCCTCATTTCTAGAATATATAGAGAATTGATTCAAATTTATAAAAGTTCAAGCCATTCTCTAATTGATAAATGGTCAAAGTATATAGACAATTTTCAGGTGAAGAAATTGAAACTATTTGTAGCCACATGAAAGGTGCTCCAAATCACTATTGATCAGAGAAATGCAAATTAAGACAACTAAGATACCTCTTAGATTGGCTAAAATGACAGGAAAAGATAATGATGAATGTTGGAGGGGATAAGGGAAAACTGGGACACTGATACATTGTTGGTAGAACTGTGAATGGATCCAATCATCTGAAGAGAAGTTTGGAACTATACTCAAAAAGTTATCAAACTGTGCATATCCCTTGATCCAGGAGTGTTACTACTTGGTTTATATACCAAAGAGATCTTAAAGGAAGGAAAGGGACCTGTATGTGCAAAAATGTTTGTAGCAGCTGTTTTTGTAGTGGCAAGAAAATGGAAACTGAGTGGATGCCCATCAGTTGGAGAATGGCTGAATAAATTATAGTATATTAATGTTATGGAATTTTATTGTTCTGTAAGAAACGACTAGCAAGATGATTTCAGAGAGGCTTGGAGAGACTCTACATGAACTGATACTGAGTGAGATGAGCAGAACAGGAGATCATTATACACGGCACAACTATACAATGATCAATTCTAATGGACATGGCTCTCTTCAACATCGAGATGATTCAAACCAGTTCCACTTGTACAGTGATGAAGAGAGCCATCTACACCCAGAGAGAGAACCATGGGAGCAGAGTGTGGACCACAATATAGCATTCTCACTCTCTCTGTTATTATTTGTTTGCATTTTGTCTTCTTTCTTTTTCTTTTCTTTTTCTTCCTTCTTGATCTGATTTTTCTTGTGCAACAAGATGACTGTATAAATATGTATACATATATTGGATTTTACATGTATTTTAACATATTTAACATGTATTGAAACAGCTAGGGGAGGATGTAAGGGAAGGAGGGTAAAACTTGAAACAGAAGGTTTTGCAAGGGTCAATGTTGGAAAAATCACCCGTGCATATGCTTTGTAAATAAAAACTTTAATCAAAAAAATTTTAAATCATCATTATATTTAATTTTGCTAGATAAATATTTTGGCTGCAACCTCTGTTATTTTGATCTTTGATATACATAATTCCAAGCCGTGAAGTTTTTTTTTCCTTTTTAATAAATAAATAAATAAATAAATGTGAATGTAAATACATATATATGTATATATATGCATATATATATATGTTGTTTTGCATTTGAGTTCCAACTTGTTTCTTTTCTTTTTTCCCAAACTCACACTTAAGAAGGCCAACATTTGACAAAGGCATATATGTGTGTGTGTGTGTGTGTGTGTGTGTGTGTGTGTAATGAGATATGATATACATACATACACACATGTATTATGTTTATACACACATATATATGTTATGTCTTAGTACATAATATTACAGATGTAAAATTATATAATACATAATTCAATATGTCAGTTATTTTTTATGAAGGTAGGTAACATCTTCCTTCCTTTGTAGTTTTTTTGAATATTCATATAACTTAGAAGAACTTGGTCATTCACAATTACACTTTGAATAATATTGCATTGCTCTCTACAGTGTTCTCTTGGTTCTGCTCAGTTTCACTCTTATTTGTTTTTCTTAATTCTATAATCTATCATTTCCTATTGTAAAGATTTTTTTATCCTAATATTCTAATACAGGGGTTCTAACATGCTATTTACAACTAGAAAAACCAAATGAAAATAGGAGAAGAAAATCAGAGTTTATGAGTCATTGTTTTGCTTGGATCCTGTGCAAGAGAAATTAAGAAAACCTCATCTCTGTCCTCTGGATACCTATAATCATACATAGACAATTAAAAAAGGCTGAGAAATTTAAACTTTACATACATTCTTGAACAAATAAATTCAAAAAGAATTTTCATTATGTACCTATCATGTGCATTCAGGGGGATGGTGACTAAAGAGTTACAGGACTTGCATGTTCTGGGAAATCAATGTCATTCTTCCATAAACTGGTTGATTCTAATTCAATTTCACAGTTGTTAAAGCTCCTCCTCTATGCATAGCACTGTTGGAAGGTGCTGGTGGATTAGTTCCTGAATACAACATGTATATAAATTATAACAGAAAGGAAATTATATATAAATTATAACTAAAAAGAGATACAGAAACAAAAAAAAAGTACTTTAAAATACAGGGGAGACAAAAAAAAAGTTGGATTTAGAAATAAGGTAAAAAATGACCTGAGAAGGAAAACAAAAATGCAAGTGGACAATATAGCAGAAGGAGTGGAAATGCTATGTTGTGGTTAATACTCGTTTCCCATAGTTCTTTTGCTGAGTGTAGCTGGTTCTCTTAATTACTGAATAATTGGAACTGATTTGGTTTCATCTCATCGTTGAAGAGAGTCAAGTCCATCAGAATTGATCATCATATAGTACTGTTGTTGAAGTGTATAATGATCTCCTGGTTCTGCTCACTTCACTCAGCATTAGTTCATGTAAGACTCTCCAAGCCTCTCTGTATTCAACCTGCTGATCATTTCTTACAGAACAATAATATTCCATAACATTCATATACTACAATTTATTCAGCCATTGTCCAACTGATGGGCATCCATTCAATTTCCAGTTTCTGGTCACTACAAAGAGGGCTGCCAAAAACATTCTTGCACATACAGGTCCCTTTCCCTTCTTTAAGATTTCTTTGGGATATAAGAATAGTAGTAACACTGCTGGATCAAAGGCCAACCTCTTCACTTTACAGATAGGAAACCCTGAGTCTTGCAACGTTGACTTGCCCAAGATCACATAGACAATTATCATCAACAGTGAGATTTAGCCTAGATTCTCTGGCTCAGTTAGCCACTGTATAACAATGCTTCAAGGGTAGGTAAAATTTGTGTTATGCTTTGAAAGAATGCGAGAGAGTACATTCTAAGGTTAGTGAAAGACTTATACACATGTACTGAGACGTGATATATAGTGTTGGGTTTGGGGAAACAATTCAAAAGTATGGTTTGCCTATAGAATAGAATAGTGGGATCAAACTAGAAGCAGGAGCTACCAATTGATACATAAGGATGTCCATGGACAATATATGTATTGACGTTTAATGTTTTCCATGCTTTTTATATTTTAACTATCCTGTTAAATATTTTCCAGTTACCTTTTAATCTAGTTTCAGTAGTGCTCAGGAGTGTTGTGGGCCACGAATGATGGATTACTTCATGTATAGAAACTGTGTAGATAAGTTAAGTCCAAAGTCAGTTAGCTAATAAGAGGCAGAACACAGTCATATGCTTCCTGTCACTCAGTCCATCCAGTTCACTCTACCGCATTATCTCTGTACAAAAAGAAACAATTAGTTCATCCTGATTGGGTTAGTTTAACATTCAAGGTCTAGGAAGGACAGAGCCACTAATGTACTATATAAGGATATTATGCAGAATGTACTTTGGCTTAGTACCTTTGGTCTATGGAGATTACCCTGCTTTTACTGTGACAAAGTTGATGTTTCTATTTCACAAAAAGGGGCTGAGGATCAATGAGTTAAGCTGCCTTATTTTTAAATAAATAAGGGGGAAATATCTCAGTTCTAGATTGATGATCTCTTTCCATGTTGAGTGACCTCTTCCAACTAAAAAAAAATTTAAATTTCTTTACTTCTTTATAAGTTAATTTGTTTTATATTATTTTCCAGGGGCAAAAGGTATAAACAATATAGTGAATATAGAAAAAATGATGTTTTAATGGCTTTTTTAAAAATATTTTCTCCTTAGAAAGGAAGGATCATATAATGAAAAGAACACTTGACTGTCAGTCAGAAAAATCTAAGTTCAAATTCCAACTCAGATTGTCATAAGAATTAAATAAGAATTATAAAGTCTCTTGTAAAACTTGAATAACTACATAAATGCAGATTGTTAATAATAGCTAATAATAATAATAGTTTACATTTATATAGTACTTGATGTTTGCAAAATGCTTTCCATGTGTTACCTCATTTTATCCTCCCAGAACTTTTGTGAGGTAGATGCTCCTATTATTCCAATTTTAATAGTGAGGAAATAGGTGAGAAGAGGTTAAGTATTTGTGCAAAATCATATATCAGTGTCTGAGGAAGAATTTGAATTCGGGTCTTCTTTATTCTAAGCCCCATGCTTTATACACTCTATGAGAAGTACTTTGGTAAATTTATCATGTAGCAAATTAGATGATGGCAACTAAAACAGTGGAATTGGAAGGAATGTTAAAAGTCATAAAGCATATCCCTCTTACTTTTTAGCTTGAGGACACTATGAGCCAGAGGGGAATATTGATTTGTTGAAGCTCATAGCACTGATTGGGAGCACAAGATTTCCAAACTTGTTGGGAAAGGGGAAATTAAATGTACACATCTGTAAGGCAAATAATAGTTATTGAATATCATCTTTGTGCAAAGCATGATGCTTGGGAATTACAGGAAATGTAAAGTTGGGTTAAAACTTGCCCTCATGGAACTCATGATCTATTTATAATAAGCAATTCACATGTTAGGAGCATTTCAAAATTTGTATAAAATATTTTCTTCACAACAAAACTGTGTGGCATATAGTGCATGATTAATTTCATTTCATAGATGGGAACACCAAGGCTCAATGATATGATGTTATTTTACAACTATCACATACCTAGCAAGCATATGAACCAATGTTTAAACTTAAATCTTCTGATTCCAAATCCATTTCACTTTTTGATCTAGCAAGTTATATGTAATGAATTCAATTCTTTTTATGTTAAGTGACAAATAGGTATGCAATTTTGTGTTAGAAGTCCATTGATAAAGAATAAGGAGACATGAGTTTGAGCCCCAGTTTTACCATTAACTTACCTCTGATATTATTTCTCTATGCCTCTCTATAAATTATTGGTGATAGATTAGCCAGTCTTCTAGAATCATTTCTAGAACTATCAGTAAGAAGTTCATAGAGAGAATGGCATCACAGTGCCTTGGGAGGTATCAGGGAAGATTTTAGGGATTAAATAGGATCGGAACTGAGCCTTAAACAATAGGTAAGATTTCAAATAAAGGGAAATGTATATAGTAGAAAAAAATCAGACATAATCAGGGAGATAATGAATAGAATCTAACTGGATCAGACAGTGCTCTTGAGAGAATAGAGGG
The DNA here is from genome assembly GCF_048593235.1 of Sminthopsis crassicaudata. Lineage (NCBI taxonomy): Eukaryota > Metazoa > Chordata > Mammalia > Dasyuromorphia > Dasyuridae > Sminthopsis > Sminthopsis crassicaudata. The sequence goes on along the minus strand of NC_133618.1, from coordinate 457,455,037 downwards.
ATAAAAATCTAGAAAAGCAGGTGGAGACCAGATTATAAAAGGGTTTGAATGCCAAGCTAAAGGAGTTTGGGTTTTATCCTACAGGCTAATCTGTGTTTGTCTTAAGTTTAGAACTCTAATCTATTTGTGTTTGTTTATATCACTAATCTATTTGTATTACTAGCCAGTTCTTTGCTTCTTTCCATAAAGATATTAATGATTGCACATTCTTCTGAACAAAGGGATAAAGGACATTATAATATCCCTGGGAAGCTGGTATGTGTGTTGCAGATTGAAGATTTGTGTATTAGACAATGGAGATTGTTTTTAGAGCAGAGGAATGCTGTAAAGGTATGGAGAACTGGTTTCCTTTTGATTTGGCCAGTTTGATTACTCTTGAGAGCTCTCAGTCTGATTCTCTATCTTAGTCTTGAGATCAAAGGCTGATACAGGAAGGTTCCTGTCTGCCCACCAGCCTGGGACGCAGGGCCATGATCAACCCTTGTGCCTTCTCTTGTCCATATAAATGCTATTGAATGGCATGGAATTGAAAGTCAAAAGGGCCCTATAATCATTTCACAGCCTGCTAAAGGCTCTGTGCTCAAGCACTGGGATATAAATAAGGGTAATGTACTAGAGACTGAATTACAATCAAAGCTGCCTTAAGAGCTCAGAATCAGCACTGTGCTTATTTAAAGTATATAAAGGAAACTTATGATCTGCAGGCAGCACAGAACAGGCAAATCAAGACTCACTCAGTCAAACCTTAGCTGAGGCAACTTTTTTTTTTTTTTTTGAGGAGGGGACAGATATAGTATAACACCATTTAAACACAATTCACTATTCCACAACTTGGTGAATTGGAAAGAGCTTTTGACTTGGGGATCAAGCTCATGGGTTTGATTCATGGTTCCCACATTTACTGTGTTTGTAGGCAAGTCACTTTGTTCTCTGAATATCAGTTTTGTCAACTATAAAATTAGGACAATAATACTCTTTACACCTCAAAGGAGTATGGGGGCGAAAATGTTCTGAAGATGTTTAAAGGGTTATAGAAATGCCACTTGTTGCTTCTGAAAGCCTGGATAAGTCACTGAATCCATTAAATGATTGATAACTGCCATGGATTCCTCTGTTTTCACAAGTTCATCAAGAGATTCTTCATATAGGAAAGAAAGCAAAGTTCTAATAAAAGAGCCTTGGATTTGGGATGAATCTAGCCTGCCTTTTAACTGGCTGTGTGACCATGGAGCACCTGGAGCTTGGGGGTCTCGGTTATCTCATTTCTATTGTATAGGGCTGAGATAAAGATCCGACAGGTCTCTTCTAGCTCTACAATTTTGTGATTCTTAGTTCTGAGTGAAGGACCCAAGAGTCTTAATTTGATTCATCTTGGCTTAACATCAGTGACTGGGGTGGAGAGTGGGGACATTTTTTTTAACATGCACTAGTCATTCTATCTGTAAAATAAGTAGAAGGCAACTGTCCTTCTAAGCCTGGCTTTCCTCTCCTAGAGCTAATATTCAATCAGTACATATTTACTGGCCAGATACTTATGATAGATGATGGGGGAGACTGAGAAGCATAAAATGCAATGCCTTCTCTTAAGGAAGGATATAATGTAGCTGAGAAAATGAAAAAAAAAATTCATAGGCACCAAGAAAAAGAGATAGCTAGTAATGGGAGATAAAATTCTGCAAAAAGTCCTATAGACACTAATTGCATCAGGTCCTTAGAGGAAGGAGAATTTCCTATGAGATCTGGATACACATCAGGAAAAAGTTTGACCTGAGCCTTCAAGGAGGGAGATGTGCAATCTTGCAGTCAGAAAAACCTAGTTTTAAGTTCCAGGTCTGCTATTAATTTGTTATAAGACTAAGCAAGTTACTTGTACTCTCTTGATCTCAGTTTCTTCCTTTGTCAAATGACAAAGTGGGCAGGCTGATACACAAGGTCCCTTCCACCTTTAATTGTCTATGAACTTGTGGTTATGTAAAGAAGAAAAGGACTGGGAACATTTTGAATGGGAAGAAATTCTGTGAGCAAAGGATCAAAGTACCTTTATATGCAATTAAAATAGGAAAATAATAAAAAGACAAAAAAAAAAAAAAAAAAAAAAAAAAGAGTAATTCCACTCCCAGATTCCAACTTGCAGAGATGGAGAAAATGGACATGGTGAGTAGAAGGAATATTTATCTTGTCTTAACATTCAACCCTAAAAAAAAAAAAAAAAAAATTCCTAATACTCTCACTTTATAAATAGTATCTTTTGGGGGTGTGGGGGAGAATAGTGATTCCTGAGGTCCAGGCCCTTAATTTCTTTTATTTTACTATCTTCCCTCCAATCTCCTGCCCCCCAATAGAGAAATAGTTAGATGTCATATGTTAATAAAATCAAAGAGGCAAAAGGAGGGGGTGGAGCCAAGATGGCAGAGAGGACATTTTCTGACATTACCTACTACCCTCACACTAATTACGAAATCCAGCCTCTGAATTAGCTCTGGACTGGCAGAATCCATAAATATTGGGAGTGCAATAAATTACCAGCAGAAGATAATTTCAAAGATCACCAGAAAAGGTCTGTTTTGGTGGGGTAAGGGAGGAGGTGGCCAGGAGCAGTTAGGCAGGCAGAGCATGGGGCCCAGCCCATGCTGTGCAGCCCCAGGGCAATACAGCCTTTGCTCCACTCTGCAGAGAATCTACAAGGAAGAATCTACAGCAGTTTTGGCCACTCTGCCCTGGTTGCAAGCCAGTACATCTAAGAGAGAAGTTAGAAAATATTCAACACAAATTCAAAAAGTAAATAGTGAAGCTGGAAGTGCCAGAGTCTCATGGGACCTGGCCACACCCACCAACACCTGGAGTGAGTCAGCATGGACTCAGTGCAACCACTGCTGCTTTGTTGCTGCCTGTAGAGGAAGCTTGGAAAACCTCCCTTGCCCAAAAAGCAATTCCTAATTTTTTTTTTTAATTAATTATTTATTTATTTTTAATGAGTAAAAATGCAAAGAAAACTCTGACTATAGATAGTTTCTATGGTGAAAGAAAAGAATAGATTTCAAATCCTGAGAACACTAAAAGCAGATTATCTCCAGATGAAGCCCCAAAAAGTAGTATAACCTGATCCCTGGCATATAAGGCTTTCATAGAAGAAATTTAAAATGGTCTCAAAAGAGAGCTAGAGGAAAAATGGAGAAAGAAAGGAAAAAGTTTGTAAGAGGGCTTGGAAAAGGCATTTAGTTCATTAAAAGATAGATTTGACAAAATGGAAAAATAAAACAACTCCCTGAAAAACAGAATTTGTGAAATGGAAAAGGTAACTAACTCCCAGGAAAACAGAATTTGTGAAGTGGAAAAAAGAAAATAACTCTTTAAAAAACAAAATTTGTGTAATGGGAAAAAAATTCCATAAAACAAAAGAACTCATTTAAAAACTCAGTTGGATATATACAAAAAGAAGTAAAAAAAGTAAATGAAGAAAATAATTCACTAAAAATCAAAACTGAACAAATGGAAATGAATGACTCAATGAGACATCAAGAATCAGTCAAGCAAAACCAAAAACATGAAAAAATAGAAAAAATGTAAAATACCTACCTGGGAAAACAACTGACCTGGAAAATACAACTAGAAGAGACAATCTAAGGAATATTGGACTCCCTGAAAACCTTGATGAAAAAAAAGAATCTAGACATTATTTTTCAGGAAATCATCAAAGAGAACTGCCCTGATGTTACAAAATCAGAAGGTAAAATACCAAAATTTGTGGGATGCAGCCAAAGCTGTAATAAGGGCTTACTTGCATAAAAAAGAGAAAGAGAAGATCAATGAATTACATTTGTAACTAAAAAAGCTAGGAAAAGAACAAATTTAAAAGCCCAAATCAAATACTAAACTTGAAATTCTAAAAATAGAATTTATTAATAAAATTGAAAGTAAAAAAAAAAAAACTATTGAATTAATAAATAAAACTAAGAATTGGTTTTATGAAAAAAAAAATAGATAAACCTTTAGTAAATCTGATTAGAAAAAGGAAAGAGGAAAATCAAATTTTTAGTCTTAAAAATGAAAAGGGAGAACTTTCCACAAATGAAGAGGAAATTAGAGCAATGATTAGGAGCTACTTTTCCCAACTTTATATGCCAATGGATTTGATGACATAAGTGAAATGGAGAAATACCTACAAAAATATAGGTTGCCCAGATTAAGGAGGAAGTAAAATGCTTAAATAGTCCCACTTTAGAAAAAGAAATAGAACAAGCTATTAATCAACTCCCTAAGAAAAAAATCCCCAGGACCAGATGGGTTTACATGTGAATTCTACAAAATATTTAAAGAACAATTAACTCCAATACTATATAAACTATTTGAAAAAATAGGGAATGAAGGACTCCTATCAAATTCCTTTTATGACACAGATATGGTACTGATACCTAAACCAGGTGGGACAAAAACAGAGAAAGAAAATTATAGACCAATTTCCCTAATGAATATTGATGCAAAAATCTTAAATAAAATATTAGCAAAGAGATTACCAAAAACCATCCCCCAGATAATATACCATGACCAAGTAGGATTTATGCCAGGAATGCAGAGCTGGTTCAATATTGGGGAAACTATTAGCATAATTGACTATATTAATAGCCAAATTAACAAAAACATATTATTATCTCAATAGATGCATTTGATAAAATCCAAACTCATTCCTATTAAAAACACTAGAGAGTATAGGAATAAATGAACTTTTTCTTGAAATAGTCAGTAGCATCTATTTAAAACCATCAATAAACATCATATGTAATAGTGAAAAACTGGAACCATTCCCAATGAGATCAGGATTGAAAAAAGGTTGTCCACTATCATCATTACTATTCAATATTGTATTTGAAATGCTAGCCTTGGCAATAAGAGATGAAAAAGAGATTAAAGGAATTAGAGTAGGCAAAGAGGAAACCAAATTATCACTCTTTGCATATGATATGATAGTATACTTAGTGAACATCAGAGAATCAACTAAAAAGCTATTAGAAATAATCCGCAACTTTAGCAAAGTTTCAGGATACAAAAAAAAAAAAAAAAAAAAAAAAAAAATTATACATTCCTAACAAAATCCAATAGCAAGAGATACAAAGAGAAATTCTATTTAAAATAACTGTTGATAGTATAAAATATTTGGAAATCTATCTGCCAAAGGAAAGTCAGGAACTATATGAGCAAAACACTTTCCACACAAATAAAGTCAGATCTAAACAATTGGAAAATTGTTAAGTGATCTTGGATAGATCAAGCGAATATAATAAAGATGACAATACTACCTAAACTAATCTATTTACTTAGTGCTATACCAATCAAACTCCCCAAAAAAACTATTTTACTGACTTAGAAAAAAATAACAAAATTTATCTCAAAAAACAAAAGGTCAAAAATTTTGAGAGAACTAATGAAAAAAAAAATTAAATGAAAGTGGCTTAGCTGTACCAGATCTAAAACTATATTATAAAGCAGAGGTCATCAAAACCATTTGGTACTGGCTAAGAAATAGAGAAGTTGATCAGTGGAATAGATTAGGTTCACAGAACAAAATTGTCAATGACCATGACAATCTAGTATTTGACAAACCCAAAGGCCCCAGTTTTTGGGATAAGAATTCACTATTTGACAAAAACCGCTAGGAAAATTAGAAACTAGTATCACAGAAACTAGGCATTGACCCACGCCTAACCCCATATACAAAGAAACTGGATTCATGATGTAGACATAAGATATGCTATTATAAACAAATTAGAAGAACTTTAGAACTATTCTTCTAAAGAATAGGTCCTCTCAGAACTGTGAAGGAGGAAGGAATTTTTGAACAAAGAATAATTAGAGATCACTATTGATCACAAAATGTATAATTTTGATTATATTAGGTTAAAAAGGTTTTGTACAAACAAAACTAATGCAGAGAAGATTAGAAGGGGATCAATACACTGGGCACACACTTTTACACTTAAAGGTTTCAATAAAGGCCTCATTTCTAAAATATATAGAGAATTGGCTCAAATGTATAAGAAATCATGCCATTCTCCAACTGATAAATGGTCAAAGGATATGAACAGACAATTTTCAGATTAAGAAATTGAAACTATTTGTAGCCACATGAAAAGGTGCTCCAAATTATTATTGATCAGAGAAATACAAATTAAGACAACTCTGAGATACCACTACACACGTCAGATTGGCTAAGATGACAGGAAAAGATAATGATGAATGTTGGAGGGAATGTGGGAAAACTGGGACAGTGATACATTGTTGGTGGAACTGTGATGGAATTCAATCATTCTGGAGAATAATTTGGAACTATGCTCAAAAAGTTATAAAACTGTGCATACCCTTTGAGCCAGCGCTGTTACTACGGGGTTTGCAAGAGATATTAAAGGAGGGAAAGGGACCCACATGTACCAAAATGTTTGTGGCAGCTCTTTTTGCAGTGGCTAGAAACTGGAAATTGAATGAATGCCCAACAATTGGAGAATGGCTGAATAAATTGTGGTACATGAATGGTATGAAATACTATTTTTATGTAAGAAATGATAGCAGGATGATTTCAGAAAGGCCTAGAGAAACTTACATGAATAAGTGCTAAGTAAAATGAGCAGAACCCATAGCAACAACAAGACTATACAATGATTCTGATGGACGTGGCTCTGTTCAACAGTGAATTGATTCAGACCAATTCCAATCGTTCAGTAAATTTACACCAAGGGAGAGGACTGTGGGAACTGCGTGTGGACCACAAAATAGTATTTTCACTCTTTCTGTTATTGTTTCCTTGCATTTTTATTTTCCTTCTCATATTTTTTTTCTTTCTAGATCTGATTTTTCTTGTGCAGCAAGATAGCTATATAAATATATATACATATATTGGATTTAACATATATTTTAACACATTTAACATGTATGGGACTACCTGTCATCTGGGGGAGGAGGCAAGGGAAGGAGGGGAAAATTTGTAACAGGTTTTGCAAGGGTCAGTGTTGAAAAATTACTTATACATATGTTCTGTATATAAAAAGCTATAATAATAAAAACATTTTTAAAAATCAAATAAGACCTTAAAAATCATTTAGTACAATTCTCATTTTACAGAAAAGGTAATCTGCTTGACCCTCAAGTTTCCTCAATTCTAAAGTACGAACTTTGACCTAGATGATCTCTAATAGTCTTCCAGCTTCTAAATTTGTGATTATTTGATTTAAGACAGAAGAGGTATTAAGTTATGGAGCCTAGTTCACAGCTAGGATTATTTTACTTTTAGATCCAGTTATCTCTCAAACCCAATGTGCTATTTTATCATTTCATTTCCCAGTGGAAGATTCTAGAATTTTGGATTTTACAATCTAGATAATATGAATCAGTCCTTAAATCTTTCCATCCATCTTTAATTCTCTAATGAGACCCTTCTTTTCTCCATGTTCTCAGCTAAGAATGCTGTCCCACCCTTCACCAAAAAAATTAAATAAATAAAATAAAATTGTGGCCCTTTGCTGCTATGGGCCAGAACTTGAAACAAGGTGCTAAATCAGTGGAATTGATAGAGACAATAATTATCTAATTTAGCATAGTTTAGTATGATTGTAAATCAATCATTAAATATCCTACAAGGAGATGTTATGGGCCAGAACTTGAAACAAGGTACTAAGTGGAATTAAGGAGACAATAGTTAAATCTAGTTTAGCATTGACTTAATCCTACAACAAATAATGGTTTCCTAGTGATATAATGATTGGTTTATATTCAGCATACATACAAGGAGGAGCTCTCAGGGCCAGACAGGGCAAGCCCATTGGAAGCTCTCAGAGCCTCAGCCAGGATTCAGTTGGGGAGATTCAAAAGCCAGAGAAGGTAGTCAGGGAGATTCAGAAGCCAGAGCTCAAGTTCTTGGAACCAAGACTACAGAAGGCCTCTAAGAAAGCTAACCGGGCCACAGGAAAGGAGACAAGACTTGGAAAGAGACAATAAAGGATTTGGACTTTAATACTTGCTGAATTTGGGGTGATTACTCTGAACTGAAACTAAGGCTGCTCCCAGAAGCCCCCCAAGAAACCTGCTCCTAGAGAACATTACATTTTAAAGAGAATATTACACTTTGCCAAGAGCTTTCTTTCCTCTTCTTGTTTCATGTCATTCAGATTTCTTTTCCTATTATCTCTTTAATCACTTTATATAGCGTAAAGAAGCAATGTGTCTTATTGCCAAGGTAAACCTTTCTTGTACTCTTGACCCTCTCTCATTACATAATTTTTTAAAACTCGTCCCCACTGCATTCCCTCTGCCTTCATTTCTCTAGTTCTGGCTCTGCTGCTTTTTCTCTGTCTCTGTTTCTCTATTTCTCTGTGTTTCTGTGTCTGTCTGTCTCCATTTCTATCTCTCTCTGTCTCTGTCTTTGCCTTTCTCTCTAGCTACTAAGTACTACTCTTCCACCTTAAAAATATTTCATTTGTATTAAAACAAAGCAAACAAAACCTCTTTTGTTCTTACCATTACCTATTACTGTAATCCTCTATCTTTTTTTCTCTTTTGTGGTTAAACTCCTTGAGAAAACTGGTCATAATGGGTGACTTGGATTCCTGTCCTTTGATTGTTATCTTATTATTGCAACATTCTTTTTTCTAATTTATATATATATATATATATGTGTGTGTGTGTGTGTGTGTGTATACATATATATATATGTATATATACACACATATATATATAATTTTATCATTATAAAATTATAAAAAATGTTGACAGTACATATGCATGAGTAATTTTTAAATAACATTATCCCTTGTATTCATTTTTCCAAAATTTCCCCTTCCTCCCTCTACTCCCTCCCCTAGATGACAGGCAATCCCATACATATTACATGTGTTACAGTATAACCTAGATACAATATATGTGTCTAAATCCAATTTTCTTGTTGAACGTTAAGAATTGGATTCCGAAGGTATAAGTAACCTGGGTAGATAGACAGTAGTGCTAACAGTTTACATCACTTCCCAGTGTTCCTTCTCTGGGTGTAGCTGTTTCTGTCCATCACTGATCAACTGGAAGTGAGTTGGATCTTCTTTATGTTGAAGATATCCACTTTCATCAGAATATATCTTCATACAGTATTTTGTTGAAGTGTTATTATGCAACATTCTAAACTGAAACTTTTCTCTCCATATTTACCAGTAATCTCTTAATTGTCAAGTTGCAAGGTCTTTTCTCAGCTTTCATCCTTCTTGACCCATCTATAGTGTTTCACATGGTCAATCACCCTCTCTTCCTGGATTTTTTTCCACTGGAACTTTGTGATATTACCATGTTGCTGTTCTCTTTCTATCTGTCTGACCACTTTTCCATCTCCTTTACTCGATCTTTCTCCAGGTCACACTTAGTAAAAGTGGATATCCTCTAAATTTCTGTCCTTTCCCTTCTGTCTCTTCTGTGTCAGTTATATCATCATATTCTCTGGGCTTCACTATAATTTCTATCCATAGGATTCTCAGATTCATTTATTTAATCCTAACATATTTCCTGACTTTTAGTACCTTATATGAAGCAATATGTCCCATAGAATCTCAAACTCAATATATTCAGAGGGCATTACCTTGTATCTCTGTTGAGTTGACTTGTTGACTTCTTGACCCCCATATACCAATAAGATAAAGAGAAATAAATGATTGTTATATAATATATGCTTTAAGAGAGATAGACCCAAGTGGAAATTTCCCTTTTTATTTTCCAGGTAGCAAGTAAGAAATTCAGGGCCATTTAAGACACAAGAAGAGGAATTTACCTTCTTTATCACTCAATGTGGTATATGCTTTCTAATAGTTTTATATTAAGAAAGAGCTCAGAAGTACTTTACTCTGAATAAGACATAGAGCCATAATACTGAGAATTAAAAAGGATCTTAAAAATGATCTCTCCTAATCACTAGAGGGGAAAGTGAGATCAGGTGAGCTTGCACAGCTTTCTCTCACTTAAATCCAATTCACTTGCATGTTATGGCATTATCTTTTTTGATATCATGGTCCTCTTCTAGGACAAACAATAACAATTTTACAAATAAGGAAATTTCATGGAGATGAAATCATTTATCTAAAATTACATAAATAGTAAGTGGCAGAATTTAAATTTAAATCTAGTTTTTTTTTTTTTTTTCACTCCAAATACAATGATCTTTTCCATATATCACATTTAGGTACAGAATGGTTTTCCTGATGCACTTTAAATGACACTGTGTCAATAACTAGGTTACCTACTCAGAAGCCAGTCCCTTGCTCACACTGCTTTTGAGTTCTCTGGGCATCAGTTCAGTGCTATGTGAGGAAAACTTACAGCTTTCTGAAAAAAATGTGAAGAGCTAAGTGTGTATAGCTTAGCTAAATGACAATGATGAGGCTAATATATTAAGTGTGTGTGTGCACACTGTGAAAGGAAGGAAATTGTTTAGGGTGGTATAACTAGGAGTAATGGGATTCAATTCCATCAACTCTCCATCTATTTTCAAATCTAATCTGAAAAGATATGTTTTTCTCCCTTGCCAATACCTCTTAATTTCTCTCTTCCCCTCCATTATTTAAGTTGGTAAACTGTATTATTTATCTCAGCAAAGCAGTTTTGGAAAACAGTTTGTGTGAGGGATGTGATGCCAAAGAAAGTTGAATTACAGAATTTAGAGGCACAGTCTAGAATGATGAATGCCTTTGCCAGAAAACTGTTCTGTTTCCTTTATCCTTCCATTTGTCCCTTAGAGCAGAGCTTCCCTTGCGATCCCTGGGGATGGGGATCCTCTTCCTAATTCTTTTCCCGATCATAAAACTTGAGTCCACCAAGGAGTACTCATCTTAATGATGATCAGAATTGTGGTAGACTGGATAGAATGCTGCACTTTGGAGTTAGGCAGAACAAGGTTCAAATTCTACTTCAGATACTTGCTAGCTGTGTGTTCAAGGGCTAGTCACTTAAACTCTCTGAATCTCACTGAAGTTGATAGACTCTTCTAATTCTAAGTTTGTGACTAGATCTTCAGGAAACTTTTGGCATAATAGGATGACCTCTAAGTTTGTATGATGTTGGCAAAAGGGATTTTTTTCCCCTTTGAGCTCTAGTTTCATTTCTTACCAAATTACAGAAATAGATTAGATGATTTTTTTGTAGCCTTTTCCAGGTTTACTATAGAGCCTGTGACCTCTTACCATTTCATCTAATCAGTGCATACATATTGTGTTCTTGTCAGACTCAAACCTGGGGATCTATTGCTTTATTAGATTACTATTCTAGGAACCAACTTGGCTCTAAATTGTGGAGCCAGACATCTCTGCAACAACAAAGGATTCCATATTGTGTATCAAGGTGTCCATGACAGGTTTATTGATCTATCTTAGGATTTGTCTATTCTTTTGTACAGGATGTTTCCTATATGGCCATGTAATTAAGCACCAGAGAATACTAGTCATTGCAACTGCCATCATAAATAGGGATATGAATCATCTCTTTTTAAATGTACCCCTTTAGATCTTAATATCCTCCTTCCTCAGATTGTCTCATACTTGATGAACTCTGTAAGAAAGTATATGTTTTTTGAAATAATAAAGTAGAGGCCCCCAAATTTGGGGCATGGCTAAATATATGGTATTTGAATGAAACTGAATATCATTGTATTGTAAGAAATAAGAAAAATTATGAATGCAGAGAAGCATGGGAAGACATATGAACTGATACAAATCAAAGTAAGCAGACATAGGAAAATAAAATACAAAATGATTGCAGAAATATAAAAAGAAAGAATAATAACAAAAAGATCAACCCCACATACCCTGAGGTTATAATGATCAAATTTGACTATAAAAGGATATATGAATGAAGGTCCACTCATATCCCTGACTTTTTTTTACAGACAAGGGATATGAAAAACTGTGTATCTTTTTTATCATATTAGTTTTTTTTTTTTTTTTCTGAACTATTAATTCTCGGGGCAGTTAGGTGGTGCAGTGGATAGAGCACCAGCCTTGAATTCAGGAGGACCTGAGTTCAAATTTGGTCTCAGACACTTAACACTAACTAGTTGTGTGACCCTGGGCAAGTCACTTAACCCCAGCCTCAGAAAAAACAAAAACAAACAAACAAACAAAAAAGAACTATTAATTCTCTTTCTCTATAATGTAATTCTTTCTAACATAGAATTGTTATCTGGTAAGGAGAAAAGAAAAAAAAACTGATGTAGAGTTTAGGTGACATAAAAACAATCAATATTATATTTAAATAGAAATTGTTCAAAACAAATGGGTTATAGATTTCTCCTTTGTTTACTCTAATCATCTACCAAGTTATGCCACTTTTTTTCTTTCCCACTGTCATACTTTTCTCTCCATTCTATTTGCTACCACTATACTTTGCTAATATAGATCCATGCAATCAGACATTTGAATTAATGCAGTGTAATATAATACACATCCATACTAAATCATAACATCCTATTCTCCTTCCTCAGAGAACACAATGCTAAGTGGTAGGGGAAATTTGTGAAAATAAATAAATAACTGAAGCTTGCAATGTAGTATAGGAACAAAATACAAATATAGCTGTGGTACTCCCTTTCCCAATGCAGAGCAGTGCCTCTTGGTCATTGATTTTGTTGGAAAATTTTCTGGCAAAACCAACATAAATGAAACTCAGGGTGACATGCACTGTATGGGTCAGAGTGACACATGGACCCATGTCTTTCAGAAACTAAGTTTGGCTTTTTATTTATTACTACACCACCCAACTTTTCAATATTCAGTTCATAACATTACAAGAAAACACTTTCCTCAGTAATAATAGTTATTTCCCTGGTTTTCTGGTTCCTACTCTTCCAATTTCTTTTTCCTAGCCATGTGTTCTGGATATAGCCACTTGATAAAGATTTGTATATAGTCATTTTTTTATTAATACTTTTTTCTGCTCAAGAAACTGCAATATTTACTCTTCATTCTCCTTTCAGGAATCTATAATAAGGGACTCTATAGTTAACAACAACAAATAGTAAAGCAATTTAGATTTCCATGATTTTTGTTCTTTAGTCATTTTTCAGTTGTGACCCCTTTTAAGATTTTCTTGACAAAGATACAAAAGTGGTTTTTATTTACTTCTCCAACTCCTTTTATATATGAGAAAATTGAGGCAAACAAGATTAAAGGACTTGCCCAGGATCACACAGTTACTAAGTATTTTAGGACAGATTTGAACTCACAAAGATGAGTCCTCCTGACTCAAGGAATTTTATGAGATAAGTAGGTTTAAAAAATGTGATTTCAATTTCACAGATCAGAAGATGTAGGTCAGTTAGATGAAATAAATTGTTACTATAGAACTGTTAAGTGAGAGAATTGGAATTCATATTCAGGTTCCTTAACTTTAAATTAAACATTTTTTCGATTGTCCTATACTCTTAATTTTCATCTAAAATTACTTGCTGTTGAGTTATTAGATAAAAACCTTCTTCTGTCCCAGTCAAGACAGCTCCTTCATTCTCTTTTCTTCTTATTTTTACTTTACTAATTCTAGTATTTAACCTGTTTCTTAGCCATGTCTTATATATGGACTCTTCTCCCTCACCCATACTTACCCAACTGCTTCTGCTTAATTCTTTAAAGCTCCAGTTTAATTGTAACCCCTTGTAAGAAGTCTTCTACAGATTTCTTTGTCCAAAGTAAGACCTTTGATTCTCTAGGAGCATGATACTTCTTTGTACCTCTTAGTTCGATGTTTTTATTATACATAATTGATACTTTTCAATATATAAAATATAAGATCTTTGAGGTCAGGGACCATATCTTCTATTTTTTTTTAATCCTTCAAAACACCTAACTCACTACTCAATAAATTCCTATTTATAAATTTAGAGTTAAAGAGGACCTTAAAGGTCTGGAGTCATCTAATATTTGTCATTTTCTAGATGAGAAGACCTAGAAAAACTAACTTACATAACATTATAAAATGTCAGATAGAATCATTCATTATTGAATGAGGAACTTGAGGCCAAAAGGAAGTAACTCCCCTAAAAGCCACAGAGTTTATTTGTTGCAAACCTGATTTTTGTTGATTGGTTAAATTGAATCAATTGAACTGTGAGATTTTGATTTATCACCTTTTTTTCTCTAAATCTGTTGGAGATTCTGTATTCCTATTTAAGTGGGAATCTTTAGACCAATTGCTGATGTGAAGTAATTATACTAGGGTCACAGAACAGCTAGCTGCAGAGATGGCAGTGCATCAACCTATTCCTATTCAATCCTTCAATTAACAAGCATATATTATCACATTAAATAATGATGCAAATTGTTGATAATAACTTAAGTTTCACTTGTAACTGGAAGACTGGAAATTGCATGAAAAGTGAGAATAGTTAAGGCTAGTAGAGTTTTGAATTGGTTTATCTATTTTGGAAAATAGTTATATATTTATATATAATTCTAAATTATATCTCCTCAAAAAGAAGCTAAAATGTTCATATCTTTTTACCCAGAGATTCAGCTACTAGACATATAACCCCAAGGGAATTAATGATTTTTAAAGGCTCCATAAACACAAAAATATTTAATGAAATCATTTTGTTTTTGAATGTACTAGAAAAGAACAAGAAACAAAGATGTCCAAGGATTTAAAGGAATAGCCAACAAAGTTGTGGTACATGAATGTCATGGAATATTACTATTGTATAAGAAATAATATATATGGTAAATAAAAAAATTGAAAGACATTAACTGACATGAATCAAAATAAGCAAAACTAGTGAAACTATATATTGATTACAAAAATACAAATGGAAAGCAAACAGTCAAAGCTAAATGTCATGAAATTAAAAGAGCACAACTTGGTCCTCAATGAGCAATATATGAAGGCAAATCACCCCAACACTTCTTTGCTGAGGTGAAAGACTGAAAGTGTGGAACATTGCATATAATGTCAGATTGATATGTTAGTTTTATTGCCACACCCCCTTTATTGTTTGTTATAAGCAAGAGGGAGAGACATTTATATAGGTTTTTATACATACATATGCAAATACATGTTTATATACATGTATACATATGTATTCACTTAAATCTATTAAAATCTTTTTTAAACTTGTAAATAGAAAAACAAAACCATGTATATATATATATATATATATATATATATATATATATATATATACATATATGTATTGTTTATATTTTTTTGAGACAAGCACTTTTCAAGGTTTTAGGTAGGAATACCTCTACAAAAGTTTCCTAGTCTCAAGGAACTAGTATTCCTAACCACAAGGAGCTGTAGTGAACTCAAACTGTTTGAGGAGAACTGATTAATAAATTTTCATTGTGAACATTTATATCTTGAAAATCAGCAAAAACCCCAAATCAGGATTTGATTTATTATTTTGTTGGTTGTCAAGACTAAAGAAAATGGTGGGAAAAGTTTAATAATGAGAATTAAAATTGGAAAAGATGTTGTCTATATGTTATTTTTTCCTAGAGAATCAATCTTTAAAGATTTACAAGAATAAACACTGTTACAACATGCTCACAGATAAGTAAATATGGGTTATATAGAAAGTAAATACAAAGAGATTTGGGGAAGGATAAAGTGCTAAAATGTGAAGGAATCAGGGATGGATTTTTAAAGGATATGGCATTTGATTTGAGCCTTTAAAGTATTTAGAAGGAGGAGGAAAGGAGGGAAAAAACTCCAAGTGTGGAGACACATTCTATAAAAAACATAGACCTCGGAGATGAAATGTTATTTGATTGGTTGTTGTCCTTTATTCTTGAAGAGGACCAAAATGGCATCACTGTGTTGGAGTCAAGTTAATGGTGTGTCTGACTGTGGTTGATATGACCAATATGAATTCAGAGTTTTCTGCCATTAGTCGGACAGAAATCGTCTATATGAACATTTGGGGTAACATCGCTAATTTTGCATATCTCATGTTTCTTCTGGGCTAATTCAATTCTGCTTTTCTCTTAGAGCACAGCACCTTCTCATGCACCAGCACTCCTTTACTTTAGTTTTGGCTTGCAGTGTTTTCAAATTAAAGAATTTGTTAGCAGTGCAGAAGCTGAGTTTTATTCCATGTGTGTTTTCATTGAAGGCATTTGACAACATGGCTAAAAACATCCTGATAAAAAGCATGGGAGCAAGCAGAGAGTCTTGTTTTGTGTGATGGAAGCTTGGTGATGGGAAAACTCAAGAGCATTGCCCATTGTCTAGAATCCAAGTGACATACAATACTGATGAACTTCACTGGGCAACCAAATCTGGATATAATTTTCCATAAGGCTCATCACCGAATATATAAAAGGCCTTGGTCAGATCTACAAATGTTATATACAGATCTCTGTTCTGCTCCTGGAATTTTTCGTGGAGTTGTCAAACACCATATTGGCTGTTCCTCGGCTCTTTCTGAAGCCACATTGGCTCTCAGGTAAATGACTTTTTTTCCTAGCTATAGGGTCAGCCTATTTAGGAAGACTGTCAAGAATCTTTCCATCAATGATTAAGATAGAGACTCCTTTGTAATTATCAGGATCTATTCACTTTATCTTTATAAAGATGGACAATGGAGGCATCCTCGACCTCCTGGGCATAATTTCTTGGACATGTAATCTGGAAATTTTCAGTCAGCTGAAACATAAACAATGGACCCTTCACCTTGTAAATCTCAGATGGAATAGAATAAACACCTCATGTTTTACCACATGTAAGTAGCCTAATGGCACCCAAAACCTAAGGAGGGGAATTAAGATAGTTTGGCTCGAGATTGAATGTAGTCACCCTGCAAAGATAGTAGGAAGGTGTAGTGAGGAGCCTCAGGAGATTTTAGAAGTTTTCTTAACAGTTTCTCATGGCTTTTCGATCACCCAGCTCCCTCCATAAACCATCAAATTAACTCCTTTATTTCTTTTTAACTGGATATGTTAAACTACTTTGTTCCCATTGCCATCTGCCTACCCATATAGATTCCAGAAAAAAAGTATCTTTCCCTGACCACCTCCCCCCATGTGTCTTTTTTCATTTGGGATAAAATCTTCTTGAAGTGAGGGATTGTCTTTGCTTTTGTGTTGCATCACTATGTTTTAGTACAACGATTAATATATTAATATATTACAAGGACTTCATTGATTCATTGAGCTGGAGAGTCACATAGTCAGACCTCTGCTTTGAAATATCACTTTAGCATGTGGGGAAGAAAGTTTGGATAGTGAAAACACTTGAATCAGTTAGATCATTTGAAAGCACTTAAGAAATGTTTCCTGGCCAACTATTGCCATGGCCATGTGAAGTATGATGAAGATCTGAAGTAGGGTGTTTTCAGGGTAAGCATAAAGAAGGAAATAAATGTGAGAAATTCTGTGGAGGTAGAATCAATTATATTTGACAAATAATTTGGTATGGGGAAGGGAATAAGAGTGATGGTTGTTGTTTCTCTCTACCTCTTTTTATTATTTCTCAGACTCTTTCTAAGCATGTCTCATGACACATCTAAGGTGATATTATGTCTCATTCAAGTTCTCTTTATGAGGTTTCTTTGATCTTTTGCAAACCATCCATTGGAGAATCAACATGTTTTCCCAAATACCATATGTAATAGTTATCCATATAGGAGGTGTTACCAAGATGACTTAGTCTGAGCAAAATAGTTTATAATAAAAATAACTTTCAGAAATTAAATTAAAATATAAACTCCACAGATTAGGAGAAAAAAAAGCAGATGCATTAAAAAGAAAAGCATAATTGATTTTAGCAAGGAAAAGCAGCCATCCATTACAAATAAAGAAGCATATATCCTTGTCTAGAATTATTGATATAGTTTGAATCTTCTTGCTAGTCTTAGCATCATACAAACCTTGAATGTTAAAGCTGGTAGAGACCTTAGAACATAAAAAGTATTAGAAATAGAAGGGGCCTTGGAGGCCACCTATCCATATAATTGTATAAAATTTTAGACTCAGAGGATACCTTGGATAGGAAGTTTGAGGGGATTTGAGCTTGCTGAATATTTCAAGGATAGCCTACTGGGGAAAACAGTAAGAGTCAAAAAGGCCATCACTGTGTTCTTTATGATTTCAGTCAAACAAAGGATGGGGGTGGGAGTGAAGCAGAGACTGTAGTCAGCACAGAGCCGGAAGGCATGGAGTAACAATTCTCCAACTTTAATATCTGCTGTTTCATTTTATATTCATCATGTCAGCATAATCTGCTTTTATGGGAATCGTCTTGGTTCCCGACCAAATGCGTTTAGTCCCCCTTTGCTTCAAGTTTGATTGTAATATGACTTGAAGACTTCAATGAAATGTTTATATGTAACGAATGAAGAAATATAAAAGAGAAAATGCAATTGGAAAATCAATCAGCGGGAAATCTAGGTCTGGCCTTTCTCTTACATTCACTATCTCTTTGACCTTTTTTTTTTTTTTAAATGGATGAAGGGCTGGATTATCTGGACAAGGACCTCTGCTGCATTTCAGGAAGTTTCCTTGCTTTGGGGCCATTGGATATTTTTCTTTCTTTGAAAAAGAGTTTTTTTTTTTTTTTTTTCCATGCTGAAAAGAGAGTCCTGAGACATTGTGCTGATTCAATATTCACTATGTTCACAGTTGTTTACCTTTGACATTTGCCAGAACTGAATGTTTTCTAAAATGCAAACCTCAAGAAGATCCTTTCCTGACTCAACAGTTACCCTTTTGTTAACCTTATAATTCTGAGCTAGATTTTAAAAAAAAGGCCAATTTAATGTCTTTGCCATTAAATTACTATGAATAAATAATTTTCTATATATGGGCTACTGGGTACTTTCATATGTAAACAATAGGAGGAGGGCTTGAACTTCTCACTCAATAAGGTTCCTTCCAGATATAGATTTGGAAGTTTTATGTTTTATGTTCCATTAGTCTAAGTTCTAAAATTTCTTATACTCATCTTATAGAGCTAATTCCTAGGAAAAATAAGAATACCATTCCTAGGAATATTTGCTCTTAAAAAGGAGAATAAAGTAGGCAATGGCCACCAATTAACCTTGAGAGATGAGTCTCCATCAGGAAATAGCTGTCATAAGAAGGAGAGAGAGTGGGTGGGGTTGAATGAGCTGCATCCCTGTAGAAGTTGTTCATTACATACAAGGAATTTTACCATACCTCATATCACTTCGGTTGCTTTCTCCATCCATACACAGATGAGGATGGATGTGATGGGGAATTCTCACTCTCTGTTCCTCCACTCCCAGGGATCTGGAGTGGGAAACTGTTTAGGTCAATCCAGGGAGCATATTTCTGTCTGGGTCTGCCAAGCAGAGCAACTCCTGCCATTGCCTTGCATAGATTGATAGAATAATTAGCTGGGTGCTGAGCAAGGAAGTTTACCTTAATGGCCTAACCTTGCTTCTTGCTGGGACACAGCCTCAGGGCTTAGCACAGAACCAGGGCAATAGGGAGCTGATTGACTGGGGCCCTGAGTGAAGAGGAAAGCAGCTTATGTGAGGCCCACTGAACCTACAGAGCTGTGACCCTTTTAAAACACTTTTACAATCAGATGCAAAACATAGTTGGCAGGGGAATCATGGAGGCCTAGAATTTTAGAGTTAGAAGAGATCCTAGTCAAAATCAAAAACATAGAATATCAGAGTTGAAGGAAACCTAAGAATCAAGACTATAAAAGTCTAATGTGAAAGCTGGGGAGACCCTTCTATGTTGATGATCTGTGAGCTCATCAATATGGGTTATTTACTTCACAGGGAAGATTATAATCTATTCATGTTTTTTTTTAATCCTATATAATTCTTGTCTATACATCCTTGTTCTTATACCTGCTATGCTAGAGCCTTCATCTGGGTCTTTTCCATGGGTATCTCTATAGAACTTGAGATCTATTATTCTCTTTCTTCAAATGACTCACCCACCACCTTTTGGGGGAGCATTTACTTCTTCAGTGATATTTCTTGTTCTAATTTATGAACATGGATTGTCATAGGATATATGCTGTTCTGTGTTTGTGCCCATTGTGAATCTCTCTACTTAGTCCTATATGTCACACACACCTTAGAAGAATGAAAAATTCATAGTAATACAGCATTACTAGAAAAACATTTGTGTAAATATATATATATATATATATATTTACACATATGTATGAATATATAATTTATGTGTGTGTGTATTCTCCTTCCCTTCCCTCCAGGAAACACCTTATAATCAAACAATATTTAATTTCCCCAAAGTAATCCAGCCTGATTTTCTACCAATCCTATTTGTAGGATCATGTTTTTAGAGTAAGAAGTCACCTCAGAATGAAGAGGGGACTGGGAAGGATATAGATTTTGATATAATACCTACTATATGCCCAGCATTGTACAAAATGCTTTCCAAGTATTATTTCATTTGACCCAAGGTAACTCTTCAAGGTAGGCACTATTATAATCTCCATTTTACAGTTGAGAAAATTGAGGTAGAGATTAAATAACTGTTCAAGGTCATACAGCTGGTATCTGAGGCTATATTTGAACTCCAAGTATGACTCTAATTGACTATTTATCACATCATCCAACTGCCCTTAGAAAATATTGATTTCAAATCCTAGATAAAGAAATGAAGCCCAGAAAGGTAAAGTGTTTCACCCACATCACATGGATTCTAGGTATCTGGTAATGTGTTTTAGGTACCATATCCTTTTATTCCAAATCCACTGCTGTCTCCAATTGTAACTTTGAGACTATTAGCAGTATAAAGGACTTAGAAATCATCAGTTTCAACCTTTTTCTTTCCATTTTACAAATGGGGAAACTGATGGCCCAAGAATGTAACTGAGATAAGAAATGGTAATACTAAAATATGTAGGAAGATCTCCTGAATCTAAGGATGTTATTGTTATTGTTTCCCCACACATACCTATTAGGGAATCTTCTCTGCTGGGTAGGAAGATTAAATGTTGTCACTCCAAACTTAGAACTCAAGCATCTTAGATAAGTCACAAAAATCTCCTTGTGTTCTCATATCCTTAACATTAGATGAAATTATTTTCTACCTTCCTGAAATGGGAAGAATTTCCCTAAAAGGGAAAGATCAGAGTCCTCAATACCTTCTAGGAAGTTACTGTACAAATAAAACTTCATTAATGTAAAGATTAAAAGCTCTTGGCTAGGCGGTTAAGAAAATTTACTTCCATGTGGGATGGAGGCAGGAAGTCCTAACATAAACTTTGTTTCCACTACATTTTATTTTAGTTTTATTTAAGGCACATGCTAATAGAAAGAATTTTTATCAGCTAGATTTTCCTAGAACTGGAAGAGCCATAGAAATATTTTTGATATTGAATATCATTAACTTCATAATATTTTAATAAATTTATATAACTCATTAATCTCACATGATTTCATAAAGACCTTATAAGAAATACATAACTTTTTCCCCTGAGGCAATTGGAGTTAATTGACTTGCCCAGGGTCACACAGCTAGGAAGTGTTAAGTGTCTGAGATCAAATTTGACCTCAGGTCTTCCTGACTTCAGGGCTGATGCTCAATACATTGGGCCATCTAGCTGCCCCCACTGAGCAATACAAAAACTGATATCATAGAGTTAAAATGGAAAGACAGCTGACTCATTATACAGATGGGTAAATACTCCCATAGAAGGTAAATGACTTACCTAAGCTCACACAACTAACCAGTATATGAGGCAAGATTCAAAAGCAGATTTCTTAGCCTCTAGGGAAAATCTATAGTCAATAATTTTGTGAAGAGGAACTCATTTCATAATACACCTCTGGATATATTGATTATTATTGTGATTTTACCCATGTTTCTGCTACCTATTGGCTCTTTCACAGCTTCTATTATGCAGGTCTAAAATAATGTGGTTTAATTTTTTTCTTTCTGAACATGTAGTTTCTTACTCAAAAGATAATCAACTGAATACTTGTTTCTTGAATGCATTTCATTATTTAAATTTGGATCTTTTATTTTCAAATTTACTCCAATTCAAGTTAAAAATGTTGTCCTCAAAGTGGGTGCATCTCTAGAAGTACTAGTCAACAAACTTCTGTAAAGTTAAAATAAAATAAAATAAAACTACTCTGCCTGGGACTGTACTAAGCTTTATTTTGATTGTGAACTTGTAGTTGGTAGTTTTCTTTCAAAAATCTTTTTTAAGATAATAATGTATTCATTTTTTTTCTGGTAATGTAGGAAATTTAGAACAAAGAATGTTAGAACTGGTTAATATCTCTAGAATAAAGAATATTAAAATGTAGGTTGTTTTCTACCATAGTCCCACTCCAGTGTCTACTTGCAGCATAGATGTGACCCTTGTTTCATAGAGCTTTTGGCAGCAGAGAATAACTTCTAGTAAGAATGGTTTTGAGTCTCCTTGTCTGAAAATCAGTGTAATTAAATTTCAATGGGTTTCATACCAGGTGAGCTACAGGGTGATAGTAAAGGAAAGAGCTGTTGCTCTGGATTCACAGGTTTTATTGTTTGTTATTTGGTTGTTTAAAACATGTTCAACTCTTTGTAATCTCAATTGGGGGTTTCTTGGTAAAGATAACTAGAGTGGTTTATCATTTTTTTTCAGCTTATTTTACAGATGAGAAAATTGAGGTAAACAGTTGCTCAGGATTACATAAATAAGTGTGCCAGGCTGGATTTGAACTCAGATCTTCTTTACTCCAGGTCCTGTACTGTCTTTACTTAGCCAACTTAGATTCAAATCCTGTGTCAGTGTTTATTTGTTTGTTTGTTGTTGTTATTTTGTTTTTTTGTTTGTTTGTTTGTTTGTTTGTTTGTTTGTTTTCTGTCTATATATCTTTATTTGTCACTGAAAATTTGGGAGCTTTAATTTTCTCATGTGTAAAATGGCTGAGGAATATCAGATAACTTCTGAAATCCTTTTCAGTTCTGCATCTATTATCCTGTGATGCCTTTTTTATATTTTGTTTTGTTTGGATGATAAACATTTTCGAATAGTTTACCATGCTGAAGAGAGGCTATACTTTACATAGGTGAAAGGAATATCAATACCAATAAAATCACTGACCTTTTAGGTTTTGAATAAAAGGATTTTAGCTATAGAATGAACCTTAGGCATTATCTAGGGCACCCACCTCACTACTCATTTTGCAGGTAGAGAAACAGAAACAGAGAGAATAAATGACATTTCCAAAGAAAGCAAATGTGGTGATAGACTGACCTAGAATCCAGATTTAAGGAATGTCAACATATGACCCATACTTTCATTGATGATAATATTTTAATAGCCTATGAAGCTGTGCCAAAAGAATACTAATATCACAAATTAATACAATACTAAAGCATTTCTAAAAGAAATCTGGCAACCCCTAAAGTCAGAGATCTCTTAAATAGCAATTATTATTTTATATTTATGTTTCATTAAGATCCCATTCTATAAAACTATTCAAGCATTTTATTATTTTTACTCTTATTAATTTTTAGTACAATTAGGTCAATTGGAAGTGTTAAGAGTTTATATTTCAGATTCTGTTCTGCAATTTCCCATTTACAATGAAAAGAAGAATTTTGTGCAACTGTAATACTGATATTGAGAAAAATAAGGATAATAGCTCACCAAGTCTACTACTAAAAAATAAAACAAAACAACAAAAACAAAAACCCACCTTCTAAGTTAGATAAAAATTTGTTCATTTAATCACTTTATTTAATTTCTTAGGCTGTAAGTTCCCTTTGAACTCCTATTTTTCAGTTGTGTGAGCCAAGACTAGTCACTTGATCTTTTAGTATTTCATTTGTTTCATCTGTAAAACAGGGATTTAATTCTATAAACATTAAGTATGCACTATATACAGAATACTATGAGGAATGAAAAGTTGAAAGGACACATAGTCTCTGTCGTCACTGAGCTTATAGTTTAATTTTTGGTGCTCTAGTTCTATATACATCATGTTATTGTTGTGAGAAAATAAAGTTTTTTTTTTTTAAACTTTAAAGCCATATATAAATGTGAGCTAGTATTTTTATTACAATGGAACCAAGACTGAGGGAGAGAAAATGACTTATTAAAGATCACATAATTCAGTGCTCTACTTAGTTTCTTTTCATTATGCATATTCAACCTGAAAGGTGACTAAAGTCAATTTTACAGTCTAAACTTGGTGCCACAAAAAAAAAAAGCTGTTTATTATGCTACCTCCCTCACAATTGTCTTCAGAACACTGAATATGAGCCATCCAGTTAATCCAGCTACTTGCCTTTTGTCTCTTCTAGAAATGTCAGGAACAGCAGCGGACATTTCCTTGGTGCATTGGCGGCAGCAGTGGCTAGAAAATGGCACCCTCTATTTCCACGTCTCCATGGGCAGTGCTGGGCAGCTATCAAGGGCCACCCCTCCCACTCTCCAAGAGCCCTCAGAGATTGTAGATGAGCAGATGCACATCCTGCATATTTCTGTGATGGTGAGTGATTGGTGAAGAAAGGAAGAAAACCAGGAGTTAGTAAGTCAGAAGGCGTGTTGCCTTATTGGGAGGTAGAGTGGGGATATGGAACTTAGATGCTTATTGATGGTAAAATGACTTGACTCTTTGAGGGGATGTTAAAGGTCATATGATTTTCCTTATGTCAATGAGGCTGATATAGAGCCAGAAGTCATCGGTCCACATGGTAATAAACTAATGTATTTCATGTAGCAAATTGAAAATCTTTTAATGTCCTAGCTTTTGGGTTGTGATCAATGGAAAGATCTGTTTATTTTTTGATACATGTCCTGTTCACATTTTATTTTTTTTTCTTTTTTTTTATTATATATATATATATATATATATATTTTATAATATTATCCCTTGTATTCATTTTTCCAAATTACCCCCCCTCCCTCTATTCCCTCCCCCCGACGACAGGCAATACCATACATTTTACATGTGTTACAATATAGTCTAGGTACAATACATGTGTGTGAATATCATTTTCTTGTTGCACAATAAACCTTAGAATCCGAAGGTACATGCAACCTGGGCAGACAGATATTAGTGCTAACAATTTACATTCCCCTCCCAGTGTTTCTTCTCTGGGTGTAGCTACTTCTGTCCATCATTGATCAACTGGAAGTGAGTTGGATCTTCTTTATGTTGAAGATTTCCACTTCCATCAGAATACATCCTCATACAGTATTGTTGTTGAAGTGTACAGTGATCTTCTGGTTCTGCTCATTTCACTCAGCATCAGTTGATTTAAGTCTTTCCAGGCCTCTCTATATTCCTCCTGCTGGTCATTTCTTACCGAGCAATAATATTCCATAACCTTCATATACCACAATTTACCCAACCATTCTCCAACTGATGGACATCCATTCATCTTCCAGTTTCTAGCTACAACAAAAAGAGCTGCCACAAACATTTTGGCACATATATGTCTCTTTCCGCTCTTTAGTATTTCTTTGGGATATAATCCCAGTAGTAGCGCTGCTGGGTCAAAGGGTATGCACAGTTTGATAACTTTTTGGGCATAATTCCAGATTGCTCTCCAGAATGGCTGGATTCTTTCACAACTCCACCAGCAATGTATTAGTGTCCCAATTTCCCCACATCCCCTCCAACATTTGTCATTATTTGTTCCTGTCATCTTAGCCAATCTGACAGGTGTGTAGTGGTATCTCAGAGTGGTCTTAATTTGCATTTCTCTGATCAGTAGTGATTTGGAACACTCTTTCATGTGAGTGGATATAGTTTCAATTTCTTCCTCTGAGAATTGTCTGTTCATATCCTTTGACCATTTATCAATTGGAGAATGGTTCGGTTTCTTATAAATTATGGTCAGTTCTCTATATATTTTGGAAATGAGACCTTTGTCAGAACCTTTGTTTTTAAAAATATTTTCCCAATTTGTTACTTCCCTTCTAATCTTGTTTGCATTAGTATTATTTGTACAGAAACTTTTTAGTTTGATGTAATCAAAATCTTCTATTTTGTGATCAATAATGATCTCTAGTTCTCCTCTGGTCATAAATTCCTTCCTCCTCCACAAGTCTGAGAGGTAGATTATCCTCTGTTCCTCTAATTTATTTATTATCTCCCTCTTTATGCCTAAATCATGGACCCATTTTGATCTTATCTTGGTATATGGTGTTAAGTGTGGATCCATATCTAATTTCTGCCATACTAATTTCCAGTTTTCCCAACAGTTTTTTCCGAATAATGAATTTTTATCCCTAATGTTGGAATCTTTGGGTTTGTCAAAGATTAGATTGCTATAGATGTACCCTTTTTTGTCCTTTGTATCTAATCTGTTCCACTGATCTACCGGTCTATTTCTTAGCCAATACCAAATGGTTTTGGTGACTGCTGCTATATAATATAGCTTTAGATCAGGTACACTTACACCACCTTCCTCTGAGTTTTTTTTCATTAGTTCCCTTGCAATTCTTGACCTTTTATTCTTCCATATGAATTTTGTTGTTATTTTTTCTAGGTCATTAAAATAGTTTCTTGGGAGTCTGATTGGTATAGCACTAAATAAATAGATTAGTTTGGGGAGTATTGTCATCTTTATTATATTCGCTCGGCCTATCCAAGAGCACTGAATGTCTTTCCAATTATTTAAATCTGATTTTATTTTTGTGGCAAGTGTTTTGTAATTTTTCTCATATAATTCCTGACTTTTCTTTGGTAGATGGATTCCCAAATATTTTATACTCTCAACATTTGTTTGGAATGGAATTTCTCTTTGTATCTCTTGCTGTTGCATTTTGTTAGTGATATATAAAAATGCCGAGGATTTATGTGGATTTATTTTGTATCCTGCCACTTTGCTGAAATTTTGAATTATTTCTAGTAGCTTTTTAGCAGAGTCTTTGGGGTTCTCTAAGTATACCATCATGTCATCTGCAAAAAGTGATAGTTTAATTTCCTCATTTCCTACTCTAATTCCTTGAATCTCTTTCTCGGCTCTTATTGCCGAGGCTAGCGTTTCTAGTACTATATTGAATAGTAATGGTGATAGTGGGCAACCTTGTTTCACTCCTGATCTTACTGGGAAAGGTTGCAGTTTATTTCTATTGCATATTATGCTTACTGATGGTCTTAAATATATACTCCTGATTATTCTAAGGAATAATCCATTTATTCCTATACTCTCGAGAGTTTTTAGTAGGAATGGATGTTGGATTTTGTCAAATGCTTTTTCTGCATCTATTGAGATGATCATATGGTTCTTATTAATTTGATTATTAATATGGTCAATTATATTAATAGTTTTCCTAATATTAAACCAGCCCTGCATTCCTGGAATAAATCCTACTTGATCATAGTGTATTATCTTGGAGATGATTTTCTGAAGTCTTTTTGCTAATATCTTATTTAAGATTTTAGCATCAATATTCATTAAGGAGATTGGTCTATAATTTTCTTTCTCAGTTTTCGATCTACCAGGTTTAGGTATCAGTACCATGTCTGTGTCATAAAAGGAATTTGGTAGGACTCCTTCATCCCCTATTTTTTCAAATAATTTATATAACATTGGGGCTAATTGTTCTTTAAATGTTTGGTAGAATTCACATGTGAATCCATCTGGCCCTGGGGATTTTTTCCTGGGGAGTTGATTAATAGCTTGTTCTATTTCTTTTTCTGAAATGGGACTATTTAAGCAATTTATCTCCTCCTCTGTTAATCTAGGGAGCCTATATTTTTGGAGGAAGTCATCCATTTCACTTAAGTTATCAAATTTATTGGCATAAAGTTGGGCAAAGTAACTCCTTATTATTTCTCTAATTTCCTCTTCATTGGTGGAAAGATCCCCCTTTTCATTTGTAAGACAATCAATTTGATTTTCCTCTTTCTTTTTTTTGATCAAATTTACCAAAGGTTTATCTATTTTATTGGCTTTTTCATAAAACCAACTCTTGGTTTTATTTATTAATTCAATAGTTTTTTTACTTTCAATTTTATTGATTTCTCCTTTTAATTTTTGTATTTCGAGTTTAATTTTTGGTTGGGGGTTTATAATTTGGTCTTTTTCTAGCCTTTTAAGTTGTAAGCCCAATTCGTTAATCTTCTCTTTCTCAATTTTCTTCAAATAAGCCTCTAAAGATATAAAATTTCCCCTTATTACTGCTTTAGCTGCATCCCAAAGATTTTGATATGATGTCTCATCATTATCATTATCTTGGGTGAAATTGTTAATTGTTTCTATAATTTGCTCTTTCACCCAGTCATTCTTTAAGATGAGATTATTCAGTTTCCAATTACTTTTTGGTCTATTTACCCCTAACTTTTTACTGAATGTAGCTTTTATTGCATTGTGATCTGAGAAGAAGGCATTTATTATTTCTGCCTTCCTACATTTAATTTTGAGATCTTTATGTCCTAATATATGGTCAATTTTTGTATAGGATCCATGAACTGCTGAGAAGAAAGTATATTCCTTCCTATTGCCATTCAGTTTTCTCCAAAGGTCTATCATACCTAGTTTTTCTAATGTTCTATTTACTTTTTTAATTTCTTTCTTGTTTGTTTTGTGGTTTGATTTGTCTAAATCTGAGAGTGCAAGGTTGAGATCTCCCACTATTATAGTTTTACTGTCTATTTCTTCTTGCAGTTCTCTTAACTTTTCCTTTAGAAAGTTAGATGCTATACCACTTGGTGCATATATGTTTAGTATTGATATGGCTTCATTATTTATGCTACCTTTCAGCAGGATATAGTTTCCTTCCTTATCTTTTTTAACAAGATCTACTTCTGCTTTTGCTTGATCTGAGATAAGGATAGCTACCCCTGCTTTTTTGGCTTTACCTGAAGCATAATAGGCTCTGTTCCAACCTTTTACCTTTACTCTGTATGTATCTCCCTGCTTTAAGTGTATTTCCTGTAGGCAACATATTGTAGGGTTCTGCTTTTTGATCCAATCTGCTATCCGTCTCCGTTTGATGGGATCGTTCATCCCATTTACATTTACAGTTAAAATTACTAATTCTGTATTTCCTGCCATCGTATTATCCCCAGATTATGCTTTTTTCCCTTGACCCCCCTGATCCCCCTCCCCGATATTTAATTTACAGACCCCCCTTGTGACGCGCAACCCTCCCTCTTTTTTTTTTTTTTTTTTAGGATCCCTCCCCCCTCCCTCCAAGTCCCTTCACTTATTCTCCTTTTCCTTTTCCCTTTTCCTCTCCCCCCTTTTAATGAGGTGAGAGAAAAATTCTCTGAAAAACAAATATGTTAATTATTTACTCTTTGAGCCTCTTCTGATGAGAGTAAGATTCACACAATGATTCTCCCCCTCACTAAGTTCCCTCAGATATGGTGTATTTTCTATGTCTCTTCCTGGGATGTAGTTTCCCTCTTTTTATCACTCCTTCCCCTTTTTCTGAACCGACCTCCTTCCCTTTACTACACCCCCCTTTTTTTCTTTTATATCAGTAAAATCAAATTATCCTTGAGTATTTTTTATATACCCACAACAGAGTTACAGTTCTCAAGGGTTCTGTGTACCTTTTTCTGTTTCTCTTCAGTCTTGTGGATGTAGATCAAATTTTTTGTTTAAGTCTGGTTTTTTTCTTAGAAACATATAGAATTCCTCTGTTTCATTGAATGACCATCTTCTTCCATGGAAAAAGATGCTAAACTTAGCTGGGTAGTTCATTCTTGGTTGCAGTCCTTGATCTTTTGCCTTACGGAATATCAGGTTCCAGGCCCTTCTATCTTTTAATGTGGAGGCAGCCAGATCTTGGGTGACCCTTATTGTGGCACCTTGGTATTTAAATTGTTTTTTTCTAGCTGCTTGCAGGATTTTCTCCTTTGTGTGGTAATTCTGCAGCTTAGCCACAATATTCCGTGGTGTTCTTTTTTTAGGGTCTATTTCAGAAGGAGTTCGATGAATTCTTTCCACATCTACTTTCCCTTCTGTTTCTATTATCTCTGGACAGTTCTCTTTGATAATTTCCTGTAAAATAGAATCTAGGCTCTTTTTTTGGTCATAGTTTTCTGGAAGTCCAATAATCCGCAGATTATCTCTCCTAGATCTATTTTCCAGGTCTATAGATTTTCCCAGTAAGTATTTGACGTTGTTCTCCAGCTTCTCATTTTTTTTGTTTTGTTTGACTGATTCTTGGGTTCTCTGTGAATCATTCATTTCTATTTGTTCCATCCTGACTTTTAAGGAGTTATTTTCTTCTTTCACAGTTTTTAGTTCTTTTTGTAAATGCCCAATTTCGTTTTTAAATGAATTATTTTGCTCTATTGAATTTTTTTCCATTTCCCTAATTTTTTTTTTTTGAGAATTATTTTCTTTTTCCAATTCAGAAATTCTATTTTCTTGAGACTTTTTTATCTTTTCCAATTCAGAAATCCTACTTTCCTGTGTTTTTTTAACCTTTTCTAATTCACTAATTTTGTTTCCCTGCATCTCTTGTGAATTCTTTATTTTTTCCAACTCCAATTTCATAGCTTCCCTTTCCTTTCCCCATTTTTCTTCGATCTCCCTCAATTTTTTAAGAGCTTCTTCTAGGAGAGAGTTATGTGATGGGGGGCAGGAATCGTTCCCCTTTAGGTTGTTATCTGTTGATTCTCTGTTGTCAACTTCCTCGGGGTTGGATACCCGCTCTTTCTCTGTGTAGAAGGAATCTATAGTTTTAGCTTTTTTGCTCATATTTAAAAAAATGTTTTGGGGTCTGTCCCTGGGGTAGGAAATTATTTACTTCTTTACCAGCTTCCTCCCAGACTGGATGGATGCAGCGGCCCCTGCGCCGGAGCTAAGATAGAGCTCTGGGAGAGAGTTCCCCACCCCCTCCCTGGAAGTGCCTCAGAGGTGATTAGCACTACTGTGCTTTGAGGGCGTAGAATAGTGAAGACTGCAGGAAGCCCAGGCTATGTGTCCGGGTGGGGAGTGGATGTCTGCAGCAGGTGACGTGAGAAGCCCCTGTGCTCAAACTGGAAGTGTCTGCCAGAAACCGCGGTCCCTAGTTCAAAGGTTCCGCTTCTCTGGGACTTCCTGGAGCTGAGTTCCACTCCCTCCAGCTAAGCTAGGCAGTGTGTGTTGCCTTGGGCCGTATCCACCCACTTGTCAGTCTCTTAACTATTCTCAGGTGGTAGCTGAGGCCACACCCCCTGGTGCCGATTCTCTGCTGAGTCACCCCCAAGATCGGGGAAAATCTAATTTGAGTTTTAAAATATTTTGGCTTTCTCTTCTGAACTGCTAAATAATTAGCAGAGAAGAGCTAACAGCCTGTGCCAGATTCCTTTACCTCAGTGGCTTCTCTGATCCCAGAGCCCCTCCCAGCGCAATGGGCGCAGTGTGCCCCTACCCCACCGTCTGTGCTGGTCTTTCTTATTCCTCCCCTGAGAACTGACCTTTCCTGTTGAGACTCCAGATTCTCTTCAGCTGGTAAGTCGTGCTTCCAGTCCTTGTGGTATCTATCAGTCCTGAGCTAATTCTGAGACTTAATTTATCTAATTGGTTGTGAGGGAGTGAGGACGTTCACTGAGTCGTGTGTTTCTTCTCCGCCATCTTGGCTCCGCCCCCTGTTCACATTTTATAACAGGCCCTGGCAGTAGCCTTGGCTCTTTGATGGAATGTCATAAAATCAGAGAATATCAGAGATAGAAAGAAACTTAGAACACTTTAAATGCTAGATTAAAGAATATGGAATGGAAAGAACTTATAGTTAGGATATAAAATTCACAATATTGGTTCTGCAAAAAATTTAGAATATAGACTGTTAGACAATGGGATTTCAAAATTTAGAACATAGATTTAGAGCTTAGAAACAATCAATTCTAACCCCTTAATTTTACACATGGAAAAAAGTTGAGCATAGAGATGTTAAGTGGCTTTCTAAAGAGCAAAAGATTAATAAATATGAGGCAGAATTAGAATCCATTTCTTCTTGACAACAAATCTAATTCATTGTGCTTTTTAAGTTGAAAGGAACAAATTAGCTTTTTTCATCTTCACTGATCAATGAATTGCATCTTCCTTATTCTATCATTCTTTTCAGAAAATAGTGTTTCATAGATTGAGAGCTGGTTGTTTACCAAATTGATCTGAACTTGGATCAAAGCTTTCCTGACTATATTGCACTACGGATGAACAATTCAAGTTATAGAAAAGTTATATATGTTTGGAAGATATCTGATAATGCCGTTCTACATTTGCCAATATTTTTTCAAAATCAATCACAATTGACCATTGTCTCCCTTCTTCAAAACATGAAAACAAGGTACAGAGAGGTCAAGTAGTTTATTAAGGGCAGGAACCAAGATGTCCAGACTCCTTAACTTATGTTCTTGTATGATTCCTGCTCTTTCCTTTAAATCTTCTACATTCAAATGTTGAATTTTGGTCTGAAGCATGGGATATGTACATTCTCTTTTAAAAATACTCATTCCACAGCTAGACAGCAACTTTAATTTTGAATCTAAAGTATGCAGACCATATGAAGAAACATATTAATTTTTGTTATTTAAAAATATATGTGGTATTTTATATGTGAGTAGTATGTAGTATGCATGTCTATGTCTATGCCTAATTTTGTGCATAATATATTCAACAATTCCATGTATTTATATATATGAATACACATGTATATTCATACATATATGTGTATATTTTTATAACAAATGATATAATGAAGCTCTAAGTCAAATGAGAAAGCACATGTTACATAACATGAACATATAAATATATGTCACAATGAGTGCTGAACCATACAAAAAAACAAGTGAGTATCATGGTTGGTTGGTTTGTCTTTTCCAGATATAGACTAGATAAATGGGAGAGGGGAAAGGAGAGGAACAGAGATGTATGTTTTTTTTATTTTTCTGCCCTGATTCTGGGATTTCATCTTGGGAATCAGAGATGAAAACTGGAATTCAGCAGGAGCTTCCCATCTCTGATATTTATAGTTATTGATATTCTCTGAACTGGGTTAGTTAACTCTACAGAGTTAACAAAAAGGTGAAGCTGTGCTCTGGTACTTTCCTTCTGGAACTTTAAATATACCTTAGGCAGAGCACTAGACCAGGACTCAGGAAGACCTGAGTTCAAATGTTACTTACTGTGTCTCTGGAAAAGTGGATTAACCTCTATCTATCTCAGTTTTCTTATCTTTAAAATGGGATTGTTGTCAGGATTAGATGAGATAATATTTACCAAATACTTAGCACAAGTACTTATCATATGGCAGATGCTTAATAAGTGCTTCTTTTTTTTTTTTCTTTTCTCCTATTTCTGCTTTTTTTCAGTAACTTCTCTTCTATTCCCATCCTAACCCCTAAAGCCATAGTCTCCTCTCTCTCTGTCTTTGTCTGTCTCTCTCTCTCTCTCCTTTCCTCTCCTTTTCTCTTCTCTCTTTCCCTCCACTTCTCTCCTACTCCCTGTCTTTCTCTATTTCTCTTATCTAACCCTCCTCCTTTTTCCTTATCAGGATCTTTTACTACAATATATGTGCTTTCAATTGGCCTCCTTCATCAAAATTTACCTGTTCTATTTCTTACAATATGCCTGATTAGTATGATATAATGAAAATCAATATAATACAATATAGTAGAAGGAAAAGTGGACTGAAAGTCAACATGCAGAGGTTATTTCTAATCTTATTCTTGTAACTAACTTACCATGTGACTTTGGGCAATTTAGTTTTCTGAGTTTCCATTTCCTCATCTGAAAAATTATGGGCTTGTAATTAGATGGTTTCTAGGGTCCCTTCTAGCTCTAATATTCTATAGTCTAACGTTCTATGACTTTATTATTTATATCTCACATACTTATTAAAGGACTTGAGGCATCTTGCACTTAATTAAAGAGTGAAACATAACACGTTAGAATATAAAGCAGAATGAAAACCATCCAAAAAAAGCAGACGGAATAGATGTTTTCAGGCACCTAAAAATAGTTTCCAAATATCACTTCAGCTGATGAACCGATGTGATTACAGTCTTTGGGCAATGAATCCATTTCTAAATCAGGATAACTATATATGTTTTGTCAGGTTCCTCACCTTGGTAGAGTGATGGGAAGAGTGAGATACCACCCCTGACAAAACTCTGTTGGCTTTGACATTATCACTGTTGTTAATACTACAACTTTTGTCACATGACTGCCAAGATCAACTCAGTTAATGCCATACTGGATCAGTCTCCACTGTTGTTCCTTTCACCTTTGGTTCTACTACCACATGAAGAAAGTGAGTGCAGCTGTCATGGCCAGAGCAAACAATTGTCTGCAACTAGTTCAAGGTGCAATACTGGCCTCTCTTATTTCAGGGATACTGGCAGTTAACAAAAGTACCGAAGAGTAGTACTTCTAGGTTTGTCATTGTGAGAACTATTTGCTCTACTTCTGCTATAAGCTCTTTCTCTGGGAAGAAGGATGAATCACGGAATCAAGTGAAATCCATTTGATACGCAACATGATGGATTGTGTGTGGGGAGCTGCTGGTAGTGGAGATAGTCCTGTTACTTTTTAGTGGCTGTTTTTGGGTATTCCTGTGTTCCCAATTGGTTCCATGAATTGAGTGCTGTTTTTGTGTGAGTTTTTTTATTTTTTATTTTTTACTGTGTGACTTTGGATAAATCATCGAATTTCTCTTGACCTCAGTTTCTTTATTTATAAAATTCTAGATCCAAAGTTATAATCATTTGACTCATTTTATTATGTATTTTGATGGGTAAACCATATATGTTGACTGGACCAAGCCTTGGGTTATATATGAAAAACTGTTAAAAAAAAAAAAAAAAAAAAGTCAGTGTTAGCTTTGTCCTTAAAAAAAAAAAAACAAAAAAAAAACAACTCTTTAAGTTAAGAATGAAAGAATAAATTTAGAGCTAGGAATACCTTAGTTGCCATCTGGCCCAGTTCCCTCATTTTACAAATTAGAAAATTGAGATCAACAGGGGTTATTTGACTTCTCCCAGGACATGCAGATAAGCTTTACTTGAACCCAGGTCCTCTGACTCTTAATTCAGTGTTATATAGCTTGTAGCCCACTGCCTCTTTGTTCCTTGGGGCATTTTTGTGTTAGAGATTTCAGTATCTTGATAAGTGATGATCTGGGGAACAAGCTTGGAAATAAAAAGAGGAAAAACACTCTTTTCCTTTTGCCAGCAATACTATGTCTATATTCTTCTTTTAGGAACAGCTACCTAATTACTAGAAATATCCTAATAATTCTGGGCTGTTGGAGTAAAACCACAGTGGGTATTTAGGGTTTGTTAGTTTGACAATAGAGGACTTTTAAAGGCATTATTAATATCCAGAAAGCAGGAATCTGTTGCTTGATAAATTCTCCAAGTAATTTTAAGAAGTCAAGAGTTCAAATCCCATCATTTGATAAATGAGGAAATGGGAGGTAAAGAACAAGTGACCAGAACTGGATTATCAACTCTAGGCCCCAGACTCATAGTCTAACATGCTTTGTCCTATAAAGTCCTTCAATCCTATGTATGATGCTCTAGAAGATCTAGAGGAAGGTCTCCATCAACTTGGATGGACCATCTATGGAGATTTCAGGGCAGAGAAAAAAATTCATGAACAAGACTGGATAAAAAGACATGGGTGGGTTGTAATCTGATGGAGGGAAATTTGCATTCTTGAGGTCATTTGTTATTGAAGAAAATGCTTTTTAAAATCCCATCTTCTGGAATCTCTTACCTTGTAACCCCAGGCAAGTCATTCCCCTTTTCTTAGCCATAATTACTTCACTTATAAAATGGAAAGGATGATACTTGAACCACTTGCTTCTCAGAATTGAAAATCTTTGGCAAATCTCAGAGTACTATATAAAGGTAGATATGTAAATTTGTAAATTTTTGTGTGACAGATAGACAGCAGTTCAAGGTTAAAACTCTAAAGAACAATGGAAGGATGAATTAAGGGGTATTACAATCAGAATGGGCTGGGATAAAGGATAAAGGGCATAGATACTTGCCTGCAGAGGGGGAATCTAACTGTGGCCAGAAAACAGTTTCTAAAAGCTGTTAAGTCCCCTGAAGGCACAGTGGTTGGGAGAAAAGAAATGCTGCAGTGCAGACCCAAATGGAAGGGATGGGGAAATGAGAAGACAGGGGAGCTCTGGAGATGCTGCAGTGCAGAGCTAAGGAAGGGAGCAAAGTCTGTATGTATGTACACAGACGTGCATAGGCAGTTGTTAAAAAGAGAAAAGACTGGTAGGGCTCAATTCATCTTACCTGCAAGCATCCTCTTCTCCTTTTCCTAATAGCTTGCTTGGCTCATCTCTTTTATATATACCTTTTCATAGAGATTGTCTTGGGAGTTATGTGTATATTAATTGTATGGGGAGAGAGACAGAAAGAGACATATTAAGAGAGAGAGAGAGAGAGAGAGAGAGAGAGAGAGAGAGAGAGAGAGAGAGAGAGAGAGAGAGATTAATTGATTGATTGATTGGTTTGTTGGTTGGTGGTTCTCCTTTTTGGAAAGAATCCCAGACAGGGCCCACCATTTGTAATATCACAATATCAGTAAAGTTAATTCTTATAATTTAGCCTTTCATACTATCTTCATAGACCCTTGAATTTTCTAATCCTCCAAATTCACCTCTATCCTATCTGGTCACTCAGTTGCCTCAGTTCTTCCATATCAAGGAGAAATAGGATCTGATAAACTCATCCCAATAATATTGCCAGTATGTAGTATATTCCTTGAGGGATTTGTGATTAAAGAAAAAAGATTAAAGTTTTTGCTCCAAAAAAGCCTTTCTCTGATACTTCTTCATGTAATAAAGAAAGTCTTAGATTCCTGAAGTCTACAATGCACAAGCATTGGCAGCCTTACCAGTTCAAAAGACTTTAAATTCAAAATCAGTGATGGATTGCATGTCTACTATCCAAGTACATTCTAGCATGGTCTGGGAGGGGAAAGATTTTTGAATGAAGCAATTCATGAAGATTTTGTACTAAATTGCCAAGGGGTGGTCATCTACATCAGTAGATAGAACTATCGTCTACATTAATGGAATCATTGATGCTTGAAGTATTGATGTCAAAATGTTGAAGCCTTCTAGGTAGACAGTGTAAGTATCTTATCTCTATTTTTAGATGTGAAAATAGGCTCAAGGAAGTTCAAGAACTAAGGAAATTACACATGGTTTTAACAGTTTTATTAGAGCCTCAACTTGAAAGAAAGCTGCAGGCTGAGGCAGTTTTTGAGGCATGATGTTAATACATGAGAGATATTTTGGAGTGACACCCTGGTGTCCAGTCTAACAATACCATGATAATGAGCTCTTATAGGGCATAAAGCAAGGCTTGTCTGGTACTATATATTTGTAAGTGTCAGAGCTGGAACTTGATGATCACTCTCTCCCAGCTCTGCTCCTTTATTGTCCAGACTTTACCAACATGCCTCGACTGCTCTGTCATCCTAGAAGATCCATATGTCTTTGTGTCCCTATCCTCACTTTGGTGCATTCTTACTAAAATGACCATTTGGAAGAAGGATACAGACCAACCATTGTGCACTATTCTTCCAAATCTTCAATTCCAAGTGCGTTATCTGCTTGACATAGATCTCATTAATAGATGAAGACCTGGAGTGAAGGGGGATTACCCTGAAGCAAAGAGATAAAAGCCAATGTACAAGAACTAGGAAATAAGACAAGAGCAAAAAGAAACCAAAGGTAACTCAGACCATAGGATCTTCACATTCCCTCTGGTTTGGAAGATTGATCTATTGGCTAAGGATACAGAGGGAATCAGTCTAGAGTCAGGAAGACTTGAGTTCCATTTTAGCCTTCAAAACGTATTAGTTATGTGACTCTGGACAAGTCACTTGACTTGTTTGCCTCATCTGTATGTAATATTAGACTAGTACTAGCATATAGGATTGCTCACTCTCTTGGAAACACAAGGTTTTGTAAAGGAGAATGTTGAAAACTATTTTGGAAAGATAAAAAAAAATGTATTGAATGAAAAAAAAAAAGAATAGTAGTAGCACCTACCCCACAGTGTTGTGAAAATAACATGAAATAATATTTTTGAAAGATTTTTGCAAGCATTAAGGCTTATTGTTATTATTATTGTTACATATGATATATATCAAGTGGTTTTAAGGGTTACAAAGTGATGCAAATACAGTATCCTTTAATGCTCACACCAACACTGTGAGATATGTCCTGACAATTATTATTATCCTGTTGCAGATGAAGTAAATGAAGTTGAGAGGAGTATAATAAATGACCCAAGGCTGGCAAAGCCCATTACTCAGAAGAATCAGCATTCAAACTTAGCTCTTTGGACTCTAAAGTTCAGCTAATCCTTTCATTATACAGTTGCCTTAGCAATTATGATGCTTTCATTCCTCTTGGACATGCATACTTGGAGACAAAGATTCACTGGATTGTGATAAGCTTTCAGGGAAAGGTGTATGCTGCA
The DNA here is from genome assembly GCF_048593235.1 of Sminthopsis crassicaudata. Lineage (NCBI taxonomy): Eukaryota > Metazoa > Chordata > Mammalia > Dasyuromorphia > Dasyuridae > Sminthopsis > Sminthopsis crassicaudata. The sequence continues at coordinate 457,416,681 of NC_133618.1, read as the reverse complement.
ATATAGGTGCTGCATGTATGTCACTGTAGTAATCATCCCTTATGTAAAGTCATGAAAACAGTCTAACAATTACTCAATTCCAACTTTGGCTGCTAATGCTCCCCTGCTCAAGGGCATCTTTAATAGCAAAATAATACTTGCGTGTGTATGTTTTTTTTTCCCCTCCTTCTGTTTTTTCCTAATCTCTCCCCAATGAGACATAACATTAATTACCACAGTTAACAAAAATTCCGTCTTCACTACTGCTGACACCCTCTTCATCTTGGCCCTAGCTTTCCAGAGTCATCTCCCCAGTGGAAAGCTTTAAAAAATATATATATATGCAAATTTGTTATTTTACTTATTTACTTCCCCTCTCCTTTTTTTTTTTTTTTAACACTGTCACAAGTTGAAAAGAATCAATATTTTGTGTGTGTGTGCATGCATGCACTGTTTTCATAATCTAACTGTCATTTAGGGCTAATTGTGTTGTTTCCTCTTGTGTGGAAGTAAATCTTATCTGTTTTGGATTAAAATTCAATGAAGGTCATAGCAGCTCGAAAACTTACCAGGCTGCTGCAATTAATGTTCGTTTGGCTTTGATAAATTGGAATGCTCCCCACAATAGGACTGGAGTGGATTTCCGAAGCCATAATTCTTCCATTAACTCAATGATTCCTCACATGATGGAGGGCCTTGTCGCTGTTCTGTTTGTCATCTGTCACTTCAAGGATCCAGGCATATGCCTGATATGATTTATCATGATTATGGAGCCTGCTTGTGTCAAAACATTTAAAACTGCTAATTATTCTTGCCCCTGTAAATTGCTGAATTAAACAAAATGTGAGGTTGTTTTTCCTCCCCTCACCCACTCCTAAACCCTATGGTTCCATTATCTAGGCTATTATAAATTCCTTCCAGGGGCTATGTGGAAATGCTTACTTTGAGAACCATGCTTAATTATTCACTTGCTCATTCAATACACACTTATTGGGCATCTATTGCATGATCAACCTTGTGTCTAGTCACTGTTGGGAAACACAGAAGTGATGTAGATAGATGAATGAAAGAGTACCGATCGTGGAGACATCAGTCCCAATTCCTACCCTTAAAGCCTATGAAGCCTCTTGAGCAAGTAGTCTCACCTCTTTTGTATTTCACTTGTTTGTAAAATAGCCATAATGACAATGATGTATCTTACCTCATAGGATGTCGTTAAGAATGAAATAGAATAGACAAGATGGCTACAGTAATAGGCTTGAGTTTAGAAAGGCAAATATAAATCCTGACTCTCATACTTTCTAACTATAGAATCATTGACAAATCACTTAACTAATCTGAGTTTCAGCTTCCATATTTGTAAACTAGATATATTAATAACTTTAATTCCTATGTCAGAGGCTTGTTATGGGGCTTAAATGAAATAAATGTAAACTACTTTCAAACTGTTAAGCATAATACGGATGTCAATTGTTATTATTACTATTATGATTTGTAAAAAAAAAAAAAAGTATTCTGTAAAAATTAGTTATGAAAGGTAACATGGATAAAAACTAACTTTGATATTAGGAGGACTTGGGTTCCTCTGGTATATATATGAGATATGTCACCCTGGGTAAGTCATTTAACTCCCAAGTTCCCTTGCTTCCCTCCCCACTTTTCTAGGCGACTCTAAAATATATATTACTGAAGAGTTGAAAGTTTCATTTGATAAAGGGAGTATTTACACTGGAAATTTCCAACACTAACATTCATTCTCAGGTCTGAGCCAAAAATAGAAAAGGGAAATCAATATTATATAGAAGACCGGTTTCTGACCCTTAAGTACGTCAAAGTTTGATTGCACAATTTTTATTCACATGTATATATTATAGAAAGTAACAGAACTATTAGAATTATGTAATAATGGTTGTTGGACATAGGAGTGTACAAAAGTAGACATTATGCTGAGAAGAGGAGATGGGGAAGACTTTGCAAAGGAAGTAGGACTTATTCCATAAGATTTGGCTGAGAAGATGGCACAAGAACATTTTTTATAACATAGGAAAACCAAAAAAAACAAAAACAAAAAACAAAAAAAAACTTGGTCCTTAGGATAGAAAATTTGAACTGAAGTCAATAATATGGTAAATTATCTGACCTTTTGAGTCTCAATTTCCTCTCCCATAAAATAAGGATTCTAATACTTACCTAATAATTACCTACTAACATTGTGATGTCATTTTTGTCCTCTTTGAGAATGAAGCTTCAGACCTGAAAGTGTTTTAGAAGTGTGAATTGTGGCTGGGGTGCAGGTGATGGGGGAAAACAATTTGAACAAAAGGAAAGAGGAGGAGGACAAGTATGGCAGACGATATCAAAGAGACTGCCTAGGAGAGTGGACTTAAGACAAGTGAAAATAGAATATATGTCTAGGCAAATATGATGGGGCCATATGTCTCTGGATTGCAGTTCGTTGGATTTATTCATTAGCCAACCAAGAATAATCAGTTCATTGGGAACCCTATTAAACCTAAGACAAGCTTAAAAAGAGTTAATAGTGGAGTTGTGAATTGTACCAGCCATTCTGGAGAGTGATTTGGAACTATGCCTAAAGGGTAATCAAATTGTTCATACTTTTTGATCCAGCAATACCTCTCCTAGGTCTGTATCCCAAAGAGATAATTCAAAAGAGAAAAAAATGTACATGTACAAAAATATTTATAGCGGCTTTTCTTGTGGTGACAAAGAATTGGACATTGAGGAGATGGCCAATTAAATGAGCAATGGCTGAACAAGTTGTGGCATAGGAATGTAATGGAATATTATAGTGCTATAAGAAATAATGAGGTTATGGAAATCTGAAATGACTTACATGTTGCCAAATGAAGTTCTCAAAACTAGAAGAACATTATACACAATGACAGCAACATTGTATAATGATCAACTTTAACTGACTTAGATCTTCTCATCAGTAATCTGATCTAAGACAATTCCAAAAAAACTCATCTGGAAAATATTGTCCTCATCCAGAGAAAGAACTAAAGGAGTCTGAATACAGATCAAAGTGTACTATTTTAACTTTATTTTTTACTGTTTTTTTTCCTTTTGTTCTATTTCTTCTTTTATAAGATGACTCATATGAACTATGTTTTACATGATTACTCAGATATAACATATCAAATTGCTTACATTTTGGGGAAAAGGAAAAAAGAGAGAAAGAAAATTTGGAATTCAAAATTTATTTTAAAATGATTGTTGAAAATGGTCTTTACATATAATTGGAAAAATATACTAATTAAAAAAGAAAAGCTAATAGTGTAACATGGAAGATAATATAGATAATGACCAAAACAAAGGTGATAGACCACTATACTCTTATATGGCCAGAACATATTTGCAATAATCTAGATAACAAAGTTCTAAAAGGATACAAACTAGACTAGTTTCTAGTGCAGAAAGGATTATGAAAAGAATAGAGATTAAGCAATACAGTTGAGGAAATTATGCGTATTTAGCTTAGAGAAGAAAATATTATCTTATCTGGTATCAAGCATTACAAAATTTGTAATGAGCAAGAAGTAACTGGTTTTTGTTTCATTTTTAGCCTAGCATTCCCCTTGGTAGAAATATTAGAAATGATGAAAAATTCAGAAAAAAGAACTCCTTAAGAAAGAAGATGTTTTCTAACAATTAGAATAATAAGATATAGAAATCATCTAGGCTATAACAATTCACATAGAGGAATTGAGGTCCAATCTGGTAAAATGATTTCCAGAAATCACATACAAAGTAGAAAAGTTCAGATTTTAATTTGAGGCTTTTGACTCCGCATCTAGTATCCTTTTCACAAAAACCACTGCCAGCTATCCAGAAATATTCCATAAAGTAGTAAGCCTCAATGCCTAGAAGTTTTCTAGTAGAAGCTGGGTGGGAATTTCTTTGTTGTATAAGTTGAACTAGAATACATGGTCCACTGAGAGTTGAATGAAATAAGTAGATAAAAAAATAATTTATGAAGTACCTATTATATGCAAAAAGCTCAGTTTTTACTCTCAGGAGCTCACATTCTAAATGGAAGAGACAGTAATATGGAAAGTAAGGCAGGAAAGTCTCATTGTCCTTAGGGTGCAGCAAAGTAAATGATAGTACTTCTATTGTAATGGCATTTCCAAGAAAAATCATACTACTTTCGATGTTGAACTATTTGATGGTGTCAAGGACTTTGGTGACAAAAACATTTTTTTTCCCTGCATCTTTGGTATCACCTTCAGGAGCAGTTGCCTGGCTGCATCATTACAGGGATTGCTTTCAGGATGATGACTGAGTGCCTAGGTCTGGAAGTAGTGCTAGGCTCCTGGGTTGAGAGTTTGGGGCTGTCTGCATCAGGGTCTGAGGCTAGAGAGTGATCAAAGTGATGGTGGTTATTTGCCTTGCCTGGCACATGCTGCTTCCTATCTCTCCCTTAGGGAGTCTTGCTACTTCAGCTAGGCTGGCTTGCAGGCCATATGAATAGCAGTTACCAGTTGGAGGGAACAATTTATCCTTTCTCCTCAGATTTCCCTGAATCATCAATTTGGAACTGACCTGAAAGTGGGAAATGCGAGTGGGAGGAGAAATACTGCCACTCTTAAGTTTCTGCTTGTATGTTTGTTAGTAGTAGTTGGCAAACAGTTGTTGCTGCTTGTGAGGAAAGTGGGTCCTTTCTTCTCAATGATCTCTTCCTTCAATGTTTATGAATGCTGGGCTGTGAGCAAGTTTGGTGGTTTGGGTATGAGTGAATGGATATGAGTAAATGGATAGAGCTCTGCTATTCCCAAGATGCTTAGATAAGCATTCTGATATATCTCCTTTGTGGTCTAAGGGGAGATAGTGCTCATGGTGGTGGTGGTAGTACTTTGACTTGCCTGGAATATGCTATTTCCTGTTGCTCCCTCAGGGTGTCTGTTTTTTGATTCCCTCCAATTTTGTAATTCTGTGGGATTCTTTTTCAAATGTTATTTCAAAGTATAATCTGCTTTCTCTCCTTTTTTCAACTGAATATTCATTTTGATAATAAACTAATTAGAGTGAGGGAGTTCTAAGTACCTTTCCAACTCTAAAATCTCACTCTACTATAACCCAGGATTTGCTAGTTTGGTTATCTTATAATATTCAGAATCTCTGCATGATTGGGTCTGCAGCCCATCACCACCTCAAGGAAGATATACTATATTTGAATACGAGATGTTCCCAGGACCATTTTCAAGTAATTAAGGCTTCACAATTTAACATTCAGTTAGAATGTCTCCATGTGGATTCTGTCACTTCATTCCTACCCAAAGGAGACAATGGGGAAGAAGTAGGATTGCTTGAGATATGGGTAGCTAGGGATTCAGCTGACTGCTATTGAAGAATACCATGTAGAGATTCATCAGGGAAGGAATGGGGAAAAGGAAACTTTAAAGAGTTACTTGGATGAAGCTTGATGATTACTTAGGTCGTCTGCTTTAGTTAGGAAGATGATCTAAGGCCCAGCTTCTCAAACTGTGGATCAGGCCCTATGTGGTCTCTTATAATTGAATACAGGGGTATGAAATTATGATTTAATATCAGTAGATGTTTAATTTGTATACCTATTTTATATACCTATATGTCTGTCATCATGTAAAAATTTCTCAGGCAAAAAGGGGTTGTGGATGGAAAAAGTTTAAGAAGCCCTGATCTAAGGAACCAACTGTTTGCCCAAACTCCCTGAGGCCAAAAACTCATAGTAGGAAACTTTGAAGTTTGGCAAATGGTTGCCTCAGGCTGACACGAGTCTGAAAAGGCAGTTTGCTATGAGCTAACCCTATGAGGTAGTTAATTTAAAAAAAAAATCAAAACAAAAGCCAGCGAAAGGATAAAAGTCTACTATGCAAAATATGAAAGAAATTAGTTTCCTTATACTTAACTCTATACAGACTACCTTAGGTCCAATTTTGAGCATCACCTTTTTCAGAGGATAGTAAAAAAAAAAAAAAAAAGTAGAATCAAGGTTGGATGACCAGGAGGGTGAAGTTAATTGGAATCAGTGAAAAACTGTTGAAAGACCTGGGGATATTTACTTGAAACAGTGATGATTTGAAGGAAGCACTAATTGCTGATTGTAAACATTCAAAGAGCTGTGATGTAGACAAGTACTCATTCTAAATAGATTTCAGAGGATGGAATTAGGACCAATGGACTGAAGTTATAGAGGGTCAGTTTCTGGTTCAAAATAAACAAAGGTTGGGGGAAGCAGGCTGAGTGTGATAGATTGAAATTTCATACACCATCTTTTCTTTCCTAATTTATATGTAGATTTTTGCCATTAATCATAAAGTTTTAAAAAAGGGAAAAAAATCTAAACAGTTTTGCTATAAATAAGAAAAGTTCAAATTAAGGCAATCCAGAGGCTTTAACTTAATATCTATTGGATTGGCAGCAACAAAAGACAAAATATCAAATGATAATGCCAACTAATCTAGAAAACAATGTGGAAATTTATTGCCCAAATCACTAAACTATACATATCTTTAACTTTTATATATATATATACATATATATATACATATATATGCATATATATGTATATATATATTACTTCTTTCAGTATATATATATATATATATTATATATACTGAAAGAAATAAAAGGCAGATGGAAAAGTCACTTATGTATACTAATATTGACAAGTAGCACTGTTTGTGCAGCAAATGACTAGAAATAAAATGTGCACCCATCAATTGGTATATGATTGATCATATTGTGAGGCATAAATATAATAGAATATTGTGTTCTATAAAGCAACAAACATAAAAAAAATTCAGAGAAACTTTGGAAGAACTGCTTCTAAAGCTCAGCAAATTGATGCATGCATCTTAAAGAGATGGTTCATCTGCTTTCACAAGAGTTAGGCTAAGCAGCTTAAGATGGTATATAGTGAGCCTTTAAGTCAAGCTTGGCTTGCTCTGGTTTCCCCAGATATAGTTTCATCCTACCCTGCATTGAACTGAAGCAGCTCATCCTTGATGGTCATCAGAAATACTCTTTAACTGTTCTGGTTGATAGTCAGTGGTTTAGACTAATCTGCTGAGAAAACTTTATGCCCCTTATAGAGAATCTTTTTGGCTTCCCCAATGGTGCGACATAAAAAATGAGATAATGAAGAGGGAACGGCATCTGTGTCATCATTTCTGTACCAGGAGGTCAACTAGATTCATAAACCATGTGTCTGGCAGGCACAGCTTTGTTTAGGAATTAATTAGGAGAGGGAAAAGATTGCTGCTCTGGCAGATTATAGTCTCACAGAGCTTTAAAAAACAGATGGATTTTAAACAAATACTTTCTACACTCTTTTACCATCTCTTTAAGGACACCACAGGGAATTGACTGACTTGTTGCTTTTCCTGGGGTGGGTGATGAGGGTTATCAAGAAGTGTAAGCACCCAGAGAATGGAACAGGAAAAAAAAAGAGTAGATATGAATCCAATTTTCATTCCACTTTTCATAATTGTAGACATGTTTCTTTCACTTTTTTGTTACAAAATACCCCCCATCTGTAAAGTGAGATCATTATTAAAGTCTTCCATTTCCATATACTAAGATGGGGGTGTCTGATAATTCATTAAAACATTTCTATAAAGGAGAATTGAAATATTTCAAAGAAATACTCTTAGAACATTAAAGGCTCTCCAAAGAAGAAACATTTATATTTTCATGAACCACCTATGGATTCCATTCAAAGTTGCCGAGAGTTAATTGTCAATAATGAATATTTTCTTTTATATAAGTATTGCGTCTTGATTCCATGTCTGTCTCAAACTGAAATCTATCTAAATCTGAAGGCCCCTGTGCTTTCTACAGAGGTTTTGGGGGAATGTGTAATGGAGATGATGAATTGTGGAGTAAAGAGAATGGTTGCATGAGCCAACATCTATGACTATAGAGATAGAAAGTCCTTTAGAACGTGGAATAAGGAAGAGCCAAAGTGGCAAATTAGGGGCAATCATCCAGCTGAACTCTCCTAACATTCCCCTCCAAATGCTGGAGGGGAAGAGGAAAAAAAATAGTTACACTAATGAATTTCTGGTGGAGTAGTGAACTAGTACAACCCTAAAGACTACAAAACTGCATATCTTTGACCAAGCAATACCACTACCAGGTCTATATATCAAATAGGTCAGAGAAAAAAGAAAATGACTTATATGTACAAAAATATATGAACAGAGATAAAAATGGTCAATCTCTGTTCCATATTATAATATCTTTCAAGCCAATATAACCTCTCATTAACAGAATTTGCTACCTCAGGAAGTAAAAGGTTCTTTTATCACTTCAAATTTTTAGGCAGAAATTATACAGCCATTTTGTCAAGGGTGCTATTGAAAGAATTTCTGTTCAAGTCCAGGTGTATCTCAGTGACATCTGAAATCCATTCTAAACCTGAATATCTGTAAATATCTGTCACCCCCACATGCACAACAATAATATTTCATTTTATGGCTTGGGCACTATGCCTGGTACTTGAGTTCATTTCTCAGCCATTTTCATTAATAATTCCCCAATTTTGTTATGGGGTATTGCTTAGAATAATGGTAAGGGAAAACTGGCATTAAATGTAATTAAGTATGTACTACTGCATTTAGGGAAAACATTTTTTGGATTTGTCTTTAAAGTGTCATTTTTGTAACAAAGACACCTGTTATGCTAATGACTGTGCGTTAGTCTCTCTACTGGAGGCCTTGATGTTTTCTTTGCAGAGCTACTGTGAATACATTATACCCCATGTAGCACTCAGTAGCTAAGTATTTTCCCCTCTCTTTCAAATATATTCACCTTGAATTCTCAATTTAGCCTTCTTAATGAACCACCTGCTTCTTTTGGGACTCATATTTGAGATGGCCACCCTATAGGGAGAAGGTATAGCACAGTGGAAAAATCAGTGACTTTAGAGTCAAGAAAAATGGGAATCAAATCATGGCTCTATGAAAAAGGACAGTAACCTGTCTCAAATGTCAAATAAGAAGGTTGAATGGATGATCTCTAAGCTTTTTTTCCAGCTCTAATTTTCTACGTTCCAAGGTATCAATTAAGGAAAAAAAATCAAAACTGTTTTATTGGCAAAACATTGAAGCCAGGTTTGGATCTAGGGTTGAATGTATCAGCTAGAAAAGACAGTGACTTCTGGGTCATTCAAACTGACCTAATCTAGAGAGCTGGTTCTCTTAATTGACATTGTCATGGCAATGGAAGCAGGTTGGTCAGAAGTTGCTGTAGAGAGAGACTTTGTTGAATCTATTAGGGAATATTTGATGTGACAGGAAGACAGAAGGGCACAACCTGACCATTTTTTCCTAATATCATCCCAGAACACACCTATTTTAGGATTCTATACAAAATAATGCTTTTCTATAACCTTGGAAATTTCTTTTCCCCTTTTTCTTTTCCCTAATAATAAAAAAGCAATTGTTTATTGACTACCTAATACATGTCAGGTATTATTTCTGGGACATAAAATTGTGAATAAAATATTTCCTGACATTAGCAATTTCATATATTATGGACAAGAAACAAATATATAGAAAATTAAACACTTGTATGTAATATGTATACATATGGAATACATTTATTTGAATAATATCTCTATCTCTATCCAGACACTTCCTTTAATAACTAGAGGAATCATCATAAACTCCCTCTAGGAGATTATGCTTAAGCTGCAATTTGAATGAAGTAGCAATTATACATTGTGGAAGTGATGAGGGAGTATATTTCAGGTGTGGGGAAGAGCCTGAAGAAAGGCACAAATACAAGAAATGAAATATCAAGCACAAGCAACAGCAAGTAGTCTAATTTGTATGAAACAGCGATGAAGAAAAATAATGTTCAATAAGCATACAAGAGTTAGATTATGAAGAGATTTAAATATCAAAAAATGGAATTTATGTTTTACTTTAAAGTAGGAGGGAACTATTAAAGCTTCCTTATGACCTTACTCGTGCCTTGGGAATATTATTTTGTTAGCTGTGTGGAGGTTAGCTTGGGTAGGGGAGGGATTAAAGCAGAGTAAACCAATTAGTAATAATTTAATTGACATAGTAAAAGCCCTGAAGTGGGGTGATGACCCTATAAGTAGAGAAAAGGAGATGGATGGAAGATAGAATCAACAAGAAGAAGGTAGAATCAACAAGATTAGGCAACTAATCGTATATAAAATATTAAGGAAAATAAAAGTCTCAAGATGAATCCCCAAGGTTGAAAAAAAGTGAAAGAATGGGAGAATAGTAGTGCCTTCAACAGAAACAGAGTGGTGATGCAGAAGGGAGAAATTGGAGAGAGACATGAAGAGATGATGATATCTGATTTAGATATGTTGAATTTGAGATGCTGATGGGACATCCAGTTGGATATATTCAGGAAGCAATTATTTTTGTGGAACTAATATTTAAAAAAGGAACTAAGGGTGAACATATAAAATTGAAAACTATCTGCATTGTAATAATAATTGAACCCATGTGAGTGCTAAAGAAAAAATAACCCTGGAATACATTCACATAATTGAGCATAGATGCTGATACAACAATGAAGACTTAGACGAAGCAGCCAGAAAAGTAGGAGGAAAATCAAAAGTGAGCACAAAAACATGGTCAAAGAGGAAGAAGTACTCATCAGTGTTAAAAGTTAGAAGTCAAAAGTGACAAGGACTGAGAGCAGCTATGGTACAGTGGATAGAGTACTGGCCCTGATGTCAGGAGTACATGAATTCAAAACTTGCTCCAGTCAGTTACTAGCTGTGTGACCTCAGCATGTCACTTAATCCCAATTGCCTCCCTGCCAAATGATAAAGACTAAGAAAAGGATATTGGAGCTGCCAAATATAATGGTAGCAATTTCACAGAAAGCAGTTCTAGTTGGGTGATGAGTTTGGATGCCTCATTATAAGGGGATGAGGAGGGAATGCATAGTGAAAATTGGATGTTGTGATTGTAGACATATTTTTCTAGGACTTTTGTCTGTGAATGCATAAGAGGGTTATCTTCGTGAGTTCACTTGTCTGGAGCAATGTCTGATCAGAGTTCTATGAGAAGTAATTGCTGAGTTACGTTTTCTCTGAGTTCTATTCTGAGAGAGTACTTGCTCATTTTAATGTAGAAAATTATAGAAAAGTGGAGAAAATAGAGAACATAACTTGCTTCAGTGATTTGCATATGCAGAATTGAAGAAATGGAGAACTTTTAGGTTAATGTTTGCGGAAATATGAATATGGGGGGAGCAGAGAGAGGGAGAAAATTTGGAATTCAAAAGTTGTAAAGAACAAATGTTTTAAAAATTTTGTTTGAATGTCGTTGAGAAAAGCTAAAATTAAAATTAAAAGAAAGATGGAAATGTGGATGCTAGAACTATTTTATTATTGTGTGATAGATTTAATTTACATAATTATAGATAGAAGGTGAAAATGTGCTTACTAACTATGAGCTAAGATGGAATCATTCACAAAGAGAACCTAACTACTTAAGAAAAATTATATAAAAGAGGACAAGTAAAAATTAGATTTCAGAACTATATCAGAGATACCATCATATACCCTCTCTGAATTGTTACTTGTTTGACTATTTGATTAACCAATGACAAGCAGGAATATTCTGTTCTTCTATCTATTTCTAAGGAGAAGGAATAGAAAATAATATATGCTATTCTCTATGATGATTTTATTCCTAAGAGTAGAGAAAATAATCTCTATTTTTATTATAACTGATGCCAAGAAGATAGTGTGGAGAAATTATCTACTATCTATTATTATTGATGACTGAAAATAATAACTGGAAAATTATGAAAGAAAACAAAAGTTAGTTCTTTGATTAGTCTTTGTTGTAGAGAAAAGGAAGGGGAAGAGTAGAAATCTGTAAAGAAACAAAATTGGAGGGTCTATTTCAATTTTAGGACAAAGATAGTTTCCGCTCTTAAAAAATTCATAATATTAATTTGTTGAAGGTATTAACCAAGGCCACACCTAGAAAAAACATAGTATAATTGCTATTGTGTAGTAAGCCTACCTGAGCAAAAGAACAATTTTGAAGCAAAACCTCAAAGAAGCACTGTAGCTGAAATGATGTGACCAAAAGATTGTTAATCAGTTTATCAAAGCAATTGTAGCATCTACTCAATACAGAATCTGTATTTATCATTTTAAAAAGAGGATACCTGAACCAAAAAGAGAACTTCAAAGTCTAAAGTTCCAGAGTTGAGTTTCCCCAGCCATATGTGTTCCCTGTATATATATTGTATTTGTTAGGATTTTAGGTATGTATTCACTCTTCTCATAGACTGTACATTTAAAGAATGTAATTGAACTTTATGTAAAAAAATATTTGCTTTGCTTTTTCAGATACTATTCTGGCTAAGACTAATTAAATGTGGTTTCTGATTTGTTAATAGAAAATACACTGGTGGGGGCTCATAGCTAAAAATTTTTGATGGAAATAGTCAACCACAAGGATTAATCCAATTATCTTGAGAATCCTGAGAGTAACAGAAATGTGGCTGTTCTCTGGGTATCCATACCAACCTATTGAAGGGAGTGCAGGTATTGTGATCAAGCCAATCATGCTAAGAAGAGAAGAAATATGAGGGGAAATAAAGTAGTGTTAGTCTGTGGGCAACAAAGGAAGGATTTAGGAAAATAACTTGCATGAATAGTATGATCCAGTGAAGTTTTATTTAAATGATGGTGGAGATCTGAATGTGTATATGAGTAGTAGAAAAGAAGTCAGTGGATGAGTGATTAAAAATTATGAAGACAGAGGAGAATTGTCAAAAGATTAATAACCCAAGTGGAAGTGTTGGTCCTTCTGTGAAAGACTACCTCTTCCACTCAGAACAGAGAAAGGGACATTAACAATCACGTAATTTGGAGTATATTGTTAGGGAGAAAAGTAAACCATAAATGACTGAACTGTGTTTCTTGCTTTGTTTTGCTTTTTTCATTTTTTTTTTCATTTGTTCCACTCATTATCAAGGTCCTCTATTGGAAAATTATTTTTTGTTTCAACCATTACTATCTTTTGAAGTGATGAAAGCTATTCATATGCTATCATCCATTTAAAATATGGCTTCTTTTTATTTATCCTTTGTCATATTTCAAAAGAAGGAAACTTCATCTCACTAATACTTAGGAGAAGGAACTGGATGTTTTTCATCTTTGTTTCCCTCAAACACAGGACTAGATTTAATTTACATAATTATAGATAGAAGGTGAAAATATGCTTACTAACTATGAGCTAAGATGGAATCATTCACAAAGAGAACCTAACTACTTAAGAAAAATTATATAAAAGAGGACAAGTAAAAAATAGATTTCAGAACTATATCAAAGAGATACCATCACATACCCTCTTTGCATTGTTACTTGTTTGACTATTTGATTCACAAAGCACAGGACTAGACAAAAATAACAGATTTTTAAGGGATCTTAGAAATCATATAATCTAGCTCTCCTCTTGTAAATGAGGAAATTGAAGTGACCAGAAAATATTTTTGAATAAATAAATTCCATGTTCTAAGACAGCTTCTCTTTTTTGTAAACATGGGTATAATGTGGTCCATGTACCATTCCAGACTATTCAATCAGACCTTAGCCTTCTTCCTCCATCCCCTTTTTTTAGATATGCACATTCTTATTTAGGGGTAGAATAACATGAAATTAGGGGCATTAGGGGAAATCTTTCTAACATTAGTTAGTTGTTAAGAGGCAGAGGGCAGGAGCATGTTGCTATCCTGTTGGTATAAACTGACTGATCTGTTATTGGACAATGCCATAAGATTTCTTGTTCTTAGATTTACTATCTCACTTAATTGCTTTTTAGATATTATGGGGTCTTAGAGGGTGCTAACACAATGTGGACTGCTAATCACTAGAAAAAAAGTTTTGAATAATTAAAAACAGTGAAATAAAAAGACAGATTATTCAATTTTTCCTCCCAAAAAAGTCCATTTATAAATGTTTTGGGTCATAACATAAAAGCCTCCTGGGGCCTTTGGGGAGAAAAATTCAAATGAAATACATAGAAAACAAAGTATTTTCTCTTTATCTAAGAGGAAATGGGAATATTTGGGGCTGTTCAAAGTCAAGCATTTATCCCATGTCACTTGCTGCTATGTAAAATTGAGTGGAAACAAAATCCTAGTCAATTTCACTCCACAACAGGTGCCTTCAGTGATAATTTCCATACAACTGCCCAATTCAACTCTTTAGATGTTAACTGGACAATGAAGAGGGAGTCAGAGTGAGGGAGCAGAAACAGGAAACAAGTCAAAGGGGCTCCCAGTGTTGTACATCTTTGTGGAATTTAGAACATAACATTCCTGATAAGTTCTTCTTGATCTTCCTGAGTTCAAACTTGGTCTCATCACTGACTGTCACCTGGGCAAGCCACTTAGACTCTGTTTATCTCAATTTCCTCACTTGTAAAACAAATTAGAGAAGGAAATAGAAAACCACTTCAGTATCTTTACCAAGAAAACCCCAAAGGGGACCCTGAAAAGTTGGGCATGACTGAAATGACTGAACAAATAGTTGGACTAGATTGAGATTTCTATTTCTGTAATAATAATTAGCCATCTCTAAATGGTTCAAACCTAGAAAAAGCATGTCTTTTCCATTCACTTACCTTGTGTATAGGGTAGTTGTTTTAAAAGAACATAAGGTACAATCTTGAAGGAAAAAAAAGATATAGTGAAAAAGAATAACAAGCACTTTTTAGGTAATTGTTTCTAGGTAGGCAGTTTTCACCTTACTTGAGGATAATAAGATAATTGTGGGGGAAGAGGGACTTCCTGGGCTTATTCTATGAAGACAAGCATCAAGACTTTAAAAATACCAGTTGGAGGACTTATTTTTCCTTTCCTGGATTCCTAAGCTTTGACTGCCATTATAAAGATTGAACTTTGCAGGAGAACTAATGGAAAGCTCCTGAAGACTGAACTTTTCAGGAGAAGTAATGGAAAGCTTCTGAAGAGTTTTGACCAAAGGAGCAGCTGGCTCAGAAGAGATGATTTTAAAATTTTTAGTGTGAGCATTTCTACCTTGGAAATGGACAAATACTACAAATCAGGGCTTGATGTATTGTTTTGTTCATTGTCTAGGTTTAAGAAAGTGATGAAGAAAATTCCATTTATGTAGATGAAACCTGAAAGTATTTTGTATTGCCATTTTTTTCTAGAGGCCTGGATATTAAACATTAACTTGTACAATATATGAAGAAATACCTTTTGAATAGCTAGCACTTACTCTTTAAAGATAAATCATCTAGTCCAAAACATCAAATGTCTTAGGATGTTAGAAAATCCCAAGGAAGAAGATGCTAGTATGATGAGGTTTTTTTGACTAAATATGAAACTATATATTTAGATCTTGGAAAGGTCTTTGTAGTACAAGTCCAACCCTATCATTTTATAAATAAGGAATGTAAGCTATCCAAAGATCAAGTGATTTGATCAAGATCATACATCTAAGAAGTAACTGAGATACGATTTTAACCTAAGTCTTCCTGAATCTACATCTACATCCTTTACTTTATGCTACATTGCAAGGTCTCTGACATCTTGTAATTTTAGAACTATAATCTGTAAAGGCAACATGTGATTATAGATAGAGAGAAAGCATTCCCGTTAGGAAAACCTGGGTTCAATACACATAATAGTTATGGTGTTGGGCAAGTTATTTAATCTGTAGATGCCCAAGTTAATATTTTAAGTTGCCTTGGGATGTTGTCACCTGTGTGTGATCCTTATTATCCATTAGGCTGAGCTGGTATATCACCTAAGTTACAGAGTTCTGAGTTATATCAGGCCTAAAGTTGACTAGCATTATCAGCTTCTGAGCACAAAGGACAACTGGATTGGTTGAGGAGAGATAAGTTAGCCTTAACAGGAAAAATAGAGCTTCCGTGTCTGTCTATATATCAATATATTTATATATCTAAATATATCCATATGTATATCTACATATATATGTATGTATGTAAGTATTTGGATCTGTGAATGACTGCTGTACTTTTAATCAATTAGTCTACTAGTGTTAATTAAGAGTCTACTATGTGACACATACTGTGGTAAGAGAGGAAGATACAAAAAAAAGGCAAAAGATAGTCCCTGCTTTCAAGGAGTTCACAAAGTAAAGAAAGGGACAACATGCAAATAACTAGGAACAAACAAGATAAATACACGTTGCACTGGAAATTATCTCAGTGAAAAGTCACTAATATTAAGAAATAGCCAGGATTTCTTGCAGAAATTAGAACTTTAACTGAGATTTCTAGCCTGGGTTAAATAATAAAAAAAGAAAAATAAATTCCTGAAAACTTCAGGGGTTGGATCTTCATTGGTAGAAGAAATTATACAGGAAATTCTTTAAACCATTGAAATCATAGCTTTGGATAGGAGGGGGAATGAATTATCTGAAAAACGTACAGTACCTATGAAAGAAATATATTGAGATTTAGGTTATTTTGTCCTCTTAGATATTAGTATTGTTGGGCTACACAAAGGGCAGAAGTAGGAACGCTGAAGTTGCAAAGAAGTAAATCAGGAGAAAAATCCTTGATTAAATAAATCCTCAAGTAGTTTCCCCTTAATTGTGCCTTTCTTGCAAAGGCTGGAAGATAATTTGTAAGGTATGTTGCATGGGGGATTCTTGTTTAGAGATATGTTAGACTAGATGATCACTTCTAGTTAGTGAGGTCCTATGTGATATCCTTGAAGGAACCACTTTTGTTCTTGAAGAAATAAGCATTTCCCTTGGACTCCCTCTAGTTCTGTAGCTCTGCTTGCAGACTTGAATTTTTAATAGTATGTTCCTAGAACAGGATTCTTTAACCTTTATGCACCTAATTTTTAGGCTGATGAAGTCTATTGACATCGGAATCATCTTTTATTGTCCACATTCACAATTGAAGAAAATTTAAAATTTAAGATAGAGGTTAGTGAAAATAAAGCTGTATTTTTCCCCTTTCCAAGTACATGGTCTGTTTGCAATCTATACAAAAACCAGGGCTCAAAGACATTAGATTGAAGCTCTGCCCTGGAGGCAGCTCATAAAACAATAGAATATTTCATCACTGTTTCTGTTGCTGTTGTTCCTTCCACAGCGATTATAGTCCTTCTTCACCTTAGCAGAGAATTTCATGAATTAGTTTTGACAGAAGAATCACAAAAATGTCTACTTGGAGAGGTTCAATGACTATGTAGTGTAAGTCATACCCAGGAGAATCCTAAAAAAAAGAAATCAATTCCTGGGTGGTTAGCCTTCCAGCCAAGAGCCACTCTACTGAGACATTTTTCAGGTGACAAACACATGCAATATCCAAACCCATTCCCAGTGTTTTCCAGCTTGATTGGAACTTCCAGAAATTGGTCATCTGAGTATGGTCTTCCAGAACCTAGATCATAATCAAAAAATAAGGAGATGCTATAGTACTTTGATGAAGGTCCATAAACCACGAGCTATTCTATCTCCCTCTTCCTCTTCTATCTCCCTCTTCCTCTTCTCTCTCCCTTCCCCTCTTCCTCCAAAACTCAAGATAAAACTCTAAGAACAGCCCTTCTGCTCTCTTCATTTAGACTCCACACTTTCTCTCAAAGCTCCTGGCTGGTTCCCAATCTTCCTCCACTCCCACTCTCCAGGGCATCACCAGCCTATCTACAACATAATTATACCCTGATTATTTTGGCCCCAGTCAGACTGCATATGCTCAATTCATATGTGATTTTTGATGAAACTTTTGTTTTGTGATCATGTTTCAGGAAAAAGGTCAGTTCTTGTATCTAATCAGTTAGCTAAGTTATATTGATTGTACCTCTGCAGTTTTGTTTTCCTCTATTCCTTCTTCTCTGTTTCCATTACCAACATTTTTTATGGGTTCCACCCACTTGGCTTCTTGCAAAAGTTGATGACAAATCCATTTGTCTGTACTCTCCACTTGTAGCCCCTCTTACCCTATCTATCCTTCATATTATTGAGAGAATGATAGTCCTTATACCTAGACTTAACCATGTTATCATTCTTAGTTTCCAGTGTTTACCTAGTATAATTTAAAGCCCTTAGTCCAGCATCTTAACAATCTGGTACTTCCCTACTTAGGAAAAACACTGAAAGCACCTATAGTGCAATGAAACTGAATTATTTGCTTTCCCTCATAAACATCAGACTTTTCCTATATTCATATCTTTGCTCACATCATTCTCTATACCAGGACTCTCATGTATGTGTGTGTTTTTGAGAGGGGGGATTGATCAGGGTTAAGTAATACAGCTAGTAATTGTCAAGTTTCTGAGGCTGGCTTTGAACTCAGGTTTGCCTGATTCCAGGACTCAATGCTCTATCTACTGAGCCATTTAAGTGTTATTCATTGAATTCTTACTTCACTTTTAAAGTTCAACTCAGGTCACAAAATCCCAGGATCAGAGAGATCCTTGTAAAAGATTTAATAAGCAGGTCTTCAAGTCAATTTACATTTTTTTTTTACAGAGGAGGAATAGAGGTATAGAGGTTAAGTGTTTTTTCTCAGTCATAAAAGCAATAAATGATAGCACTTAATTTGAATGCAGAAATTGATTTGAAATCAAGAATTATTTTCATTGTACCATGCTTAAAAACCTAAAAATGCTTCTTTTACCCCATGCCTTCCAAGTGTATACTACGGTTTCTTCTGCTCAAACCCCAAATTCAGTCTAGCCCAATAAATAGTGAGTAAGTGATTATTATGTGCAAGGCACTGAACTAGTTGCTTGGAATATCAAGACAAAAAAAAAATAAGAGTTCTTGACTTTGAAGAGATTGCATTCTGCTGGATGGAGGGATAGACACAACAAGAAGTCAAGTAGATGAATACAAAATATATGGATGGATGTTGGGATTACTAGGTGAGAACTGAGGTTGTCTGATGGTGACAAGGTGAGAATCAGGTTTTCTGGACAATTACAAGGTGAGAACTCAGGTTGACTTGATAAGGGGGCAAGCTCATTGGCTGGGGTGGTTCTTCAGAAGCCCTTGCATTATCCCATGCCCATTCTCTGGGAGAATAAAAGAGAGGACTCTCAGAGAAAGAAGAAGACTCTCTGCATTACATCAGCCCTGACGGGGCTCTCTGCAGGAAGGGAAGTCACTTCTTTGGACAAGAGTTAACAGCAACTGCCTGGAGACAACGGTTCGTTACAGGAAGAAGAATCTGTCTGAGAGATTTGAGTAGACACAGCAGATCTCTTCCCAGAGAGCGATCCAGCAGCTTCTGGAGACGACAGCTCGCTACAATTGGCGCCCAACGTGGGGCAAGGACTTTTGCTTATCTTGACAAGAAGAGCTAGACCAGACCTTTGCAATTTGGCGCCCGAACAGGGACAGACACAGTCCTGATTCCAGTGGAAAAGCTTCTGATCTAGATCTCAGTCTCTCTGACCCAGAACCGTGAGTAACAAGGAAACTTTGTTAAAGATTAAGTGAGCGTGCTAATAGATAAATAAGGAACTTAACTTGTTAAGGGCTAAACCAGGAATCTCTTATAGTGAAATGGGGCAAACACCTTCTGTTCAAGAAAATGTTTAGAGAGCATCATCAAGGTTATGAAAAGCCAAGGATTGATTATAATTTTAGAGGAGATTACTGAACTTTTAAGAACTGTGAAGGTCATATGTCCTTCTTTTTCTCTGGAAAAAGAATTGGATCCAGATGAGTGGAAATTAATAGGAGAGCAATTAGGTGAACAGTACAATTACCTTTGTGACATTTTACCCTTTGGTTCCAGACCAAACTCAGTTTCCAAAGATACAATTCATACCTACAATTTAATCCAAATGGCTTTAAAAAATGTTATTCTAAAGGAAGAGATGAAGGAGCAAAATGGGGAAGTGTCAACTAAACTAGGTGAAAAGGATGAATCAGATAACAATGAAGTTAAGTACAATTCTGAGCAACAGGAGCATCTCCTCTCCTCCTTCTTGCTCCACCCATGAAGGGTTAATTGAGGGAGGAGATGGGATAGATCTCAGATTTCATTAGTATGAGTAACTCTCAAATGTAGAGACACTCTCCACCAATATGGATTTTCTTTTCTTTTCTCTGAAACTTAGAGTTACCTAGAGCTTTGAGAAGGTGACTCCCAGTATCACACAGCTAATATGTGTAAGAGATAGGACTTGAACCCAATTCTCCTTGACTTAGTATGCCAATATATATATAAAATAAAATAATGTACAAGAAGAGGGAGGAGTGGGAAAGAGAGACAGAGAGAGAAAGGGAGATAGAGAGAGAGTGAGAGAAAGGGGGGATGGATTAACAGATGGAAGAGAGAGGGGGGGAAGGAGAGAGGGAGGGAGGGAGAAAGGGGAGGGAGACAGGAGAGGAGAGGAAGGGAGAGCTGAGAGATCAAGAAAGTAAACCTCATATAAGAAGTGGGACTCAAACTTTGTTAAATGTCACTTTGCATCTATATAAATATAAATATAAAGCATTTATATTGTATGATTTCAGAATATTCATCATTTCATCTATGAGTTATCCCTCTCCTGAAATAGATTTCAATCCTTCTACAGTGAATCTTCTGATAACCAGTATCTCAGAATATGGTTAGATATGTTTTGAAGTCATAGATGGTTCTTGTTGCTCAGTTCTTTCAGTCACATATGATTTTTTTTTTACCTCATTTGGGTTTATCTTGGCATAGATACTGGACTGACTGAACATTTTCTTCTCCAGATCATTTTATAGATGAGGACACTGAAGTAGAAGAAAATGACTTACCCATGATTACACATGAGGCTGAATTTGAACTCATAAAGATGAGTCTTCCTGACTTCAGGCCCAGCACTCTATCCACTGGACCACTTACCTGCCTCTATCTAGCCTATTGCATTTGCAGTTTGTTAATACTTAATGGAATCTGTTACTAGACTGGCATAGACTTCAAGAACCTCAGGTCACTTCTGATAATTGGAGGGCTTTGGTAAAGATTATATCTCAAGTTCCTTGAAGATGGGGATCAAACTTTTCATCTCTAGCTATAATGTGTAAATACTCAGCCCTGCACATAGTAGGTACTTATAAAATGTTAATTGGCTTGAATTAAATAAAATATCTTCCCTGATAATGGATATTGAGGTTGGGGAAAAAAGAGGGGGGAAGGAGGGAAAGAAGGAAGATACAGTTTCATTACTTTTTTTTCCAGGAAAGAAATATATTATGCTGAGTCTGGGTTTCTGCTCTGAGTATTTAGAATCAGAATATCTGGGATTCCCAATTCCCTTAATTAATAATAACTCCATCTCTTTGTGTTTATATGTCAGGTTTTTCAAAGAAATATTGAGCACATTCAGCACACTCCAGTTACCCCTCTACATATTTTGATCTACCATGCAGGTATCATGATGTTCTCATACCTATAAAAATAGCATTAAATCATGCTATTATAAATATTTTGGGATTTTTTTGGTTGTTTTCCTGGATTTTTTATTTTATTGTTATAAAGGATTCTTGGTGAGAGAAGACTCTCTACTAGTGAAGATCCATATTTGCCTTGCAATTTATTGTCCTAGAAAAAGTTGCCCAGGGCATTGAGAAATGAAGTGACTTGTCCAAGCTTACACAGCTTGTGTGTGTAAGACTTTAAGACTTATAAAATGTTTTCATTAAAACAGATGAGGCAACTATTATCTACCCCAAAGACAAAGGAAGGAAGGAAGGAAGGAAGGAAGAAAAGAAAGAAGGAGAGATCAAAGGAGAGAGGGAGGGAAGGACAGAGTATATTTTTTATTTTTTCATTTTTAAAAATTTTCTCCAATTACATGTACAACAATATTTTTGTTATATACATTCTTTTTAAATGTATTTCCATATAAATCATGTTGGGAGAGAAAAATCAGAGAAAAAGGGAAAAAACACAAGGGAAAAAATGTGAATGTAGCATATATTGATTTGCATTAAGGCTCCATAGCTCGCTCTCTCTCTCTAGATGCAGATGGTGTTTTCCATCCAAAGTTTATTGGGATTGCCTTGGAGCACTGAATTACTGAGAAGAATCAACTCTTTCATAGTTGATCACTGCATAATCTTGCTGTTGTTGTGAACAATGTTTTCCTGGTGCTGATTGTTTCATTTATCATCAGTTCATGAAAATCTTTCTAAACCTTTGTAAAAACAGCCGGTTTATCACTTTTACCTAGTTGTTTCTGATTTTCAGTCATTCAATAGTGCCAACCACCAATAGTAGTGAGAACTTTATTTTATAGGTCTCTAGTAGCTATGGCTGCTGAGGAAAGTGTAGCACCTGCAAAGAAAGTTGATAAGCTTTGGGGCCATTACTATTCTTGAGGCTCTTGTGTTTACCTGTTCATAGGTAACAATTGATTGGGAGCTAGTGCTGCTGGTGACAAGGATGCTGCACATATTTTTCACAAGTATATATAGGCCTTAAATTATGGGTCATGATGTTATGTTATATAAACTCTTGTGACTGAATATGAGGCTTGTAAAATTATCATTTATAAATAAATGTTTCATTTGTATGTCTATTTTACATAACCTATTTACCCAGGTTCACATAAAAATTTCTCTAGTGAAAAGGGTCGTACGTGGAAAAAATTTAAGAAGCCCTAGTCTAAAGGAAGCAGAAGTTGAGGTGCTACCAATGACTTGACCTGTCTGGAAAAAGTGAAATTATTGTTTCTCTAAAAGTAGATTTGGTGAAATATGAAAACAATTGGATTTGTACATCTTGAATTTGTAATAATTACCTGTGACCTTCCTGGCCTCAATTATTTTATCTTCAAAATAAGGGATGTCCCGTCCAGTTCTAAATCTATAATCCAATAAATCAGAGTCAGATCTTCTGATTTTAAATCCACCTCTCCCCATTATAGCATATCACTATTGTCTTGAATTCTTACTTATTTAGTAATAATTTCTAATAATATCATCTAGCATTTATGTAGCGCCTTAAGGTTTACAATGCATTTTACAAATATTATCTCATTTTATCCTCACTGCAAATACAACACTGTATCCATTATACCACAAAGCTAACCAGAATATAAAATATGTACTGTTGTAGTGGACAACTATGTTGCTCAGTGGTTAGATACAGCTCACAACAATAACACCACCAACAACAACTGTTTACTGTAGACAAGAATCTCTATTTAGAGCACATTCCTAGAGTTCTTGTCCTATCCCTGAAAGTAAAGGACATACCTCTTATCCTTAGTAACCAGGGGATGTAGTTGAAGTAGCATGGGGCAGTGAGTACAACACTGAAATTGGAATCAAAATTTGGGTTCAAAGCAGCTCCTTAGAAACTTATTAACTGTGAGACCCATTACAAATTACTTCTCAGTAGAGCAGATTCCTCATGTAAGATGAGCATATTAAAATTAATGATCTCCAAGGTCTCTTCCAGCTTCCAAAGTATGAGGCTCTATGACTTGCTTTCAGTTCCCTCCTGCCAGACCTCTCTGATGCTTGCCTACCTGGGTCTCTGGCCTGTTGTCTGTCCCCCCAAAACTGTGTTGCTAAGTCCAGTAGACAGAACATCCAGTGCTGCTTATTTTTAGAGCTCATTAATGCTGGTCCCTGCTTATCTATTACCTTCTGGCCTACTTCAGTTACTCTCTAGCTACTTTTTCAGTCATAATGTCCACTGCTTTGGCCTACATGCATGGCTTTCCCCTGTGTTTTCACCTGAGTAGTTTCTGAGTTAGTGACCACCACTAATTTCCTTAATTCTCTCCTCATACTCCTTCTCCCACACGGACCTTAGGCATTAACAGGGGGACTAGACCTCCAGTTGCAAAAATGCAAATACAAATGGGTTAGCTTGAATCTATGAAATCTGGTATTAGCTGACAGGGTCCTGCTAACTAGAAGGCAAAAGTAAACCGATTGAGTAACTGTGTTTGGGTCTAAGTTGAGTGTCGAGAGATGTAACTGCGTGGAAACAATTTGCAGCATTAAATTGAAATGGTGTATGATTGGATGGAAAGCACTTGGCCTATATTAATGCCCAAAGAGATTCTCTGGGTCTGATTAAGCTGCGGATTCTGCCTGGCCCTCTCCTGGAGATCCATCATTATTCATGGCAGCACTGGGCTTGTCAGGCTCTCTCCACCACCAAAATTAATGAATTGAACTTCATGACCCATGAGCTTGAAGGGATGAGACTCTGTAAGTCAGCACAAGGCCATCCTAGAGCGACAGTGATCCTTCAAGCAGTAGGGAGGCTTCCTCCCCTCCCCCTCATTGCTCTCCTCTGTCCAACTGCTGAACTGGTATAGCAAGAGAGCAGAACAAAGAGAAAATCCCTGAAGTTAGGGCAAGAAACCTGGGGGGAAGGGAGAGAGGATGGGAATGGGAGAGATAGAAGCTGGAGCAGTAAAAATGGAAAATTGTGGAGTGTGATTTTAATTCATAGACTGTTAAGTCAGAGCCCTCTGATCATTAGAATTAGATGGAATTTCAGAATATAGATAGAGCAGAAGGGAACTTTAAAACAGCACAATATAGTGGAAAGAACATTGTCAGAGAAACTGGCTCAAATCTCTCTTCTTAAATGTATTGACTCTATGTTTTCAATAAGTGATATCCCCATGAGCCTGTGTTCCCATCTGTAAAATGAAGGAGTTGAACTAGGTAGCTTCTGAGCCTCTGAGTGCTAGAGCAAAGAATAGAGACTGTTAGAATTCAGCAATCTCTCAAAGGATATCTAATCCCACTGCTGTGCAAAGCAAGGAAGCCTTCATAGAAGCAAAATGATATTTTTAGGGTCAGATAATACAGCAAGTTAGTGGCAAAAGCAATCTAGAACTCAGGTCTTGTGACATGTGATTTCTCTTCAAGGTTCTCTCCATTACACTGACTGCTAGAAAGGGGAAAAAGGGCCAAGAAAGATGAGATAGGCAATTCCTGAAAACAAATAATCTGAGAGTGGGAATAGTGGGAAGAGCCTCAGTCGTTGAAGACCTCCTGACTTCAGTGAGAGTTTTAACCTTCCAGCTACCATCAAACTGAAAGCTTGGAATAATGAAATAGTCCAACGACCTATTACAGTCTCTGCCAGACTCTAAGAAAACATGCTTGGAGGGAATATGTGGGTGGGAGGAGTAAGTACAGGAAGAGAGCATGAATTTAATCTCTGAAATGCTGACTGAAGTATGGCAATCAGTGTTATTTATCCTAGCTCTCCAGAGGAAGTGGGGATCTCAGGAAATAGTCGATGACAATGTCACCACTTAACCAATTTTGTTGAGCAACTGGGTCATTCTACCTGATGCCTGACGGAGCTTTATGTGGTCAGTCTGGGGACCATGACAGCTGATACAAGGATGATGGTCCACCTCCCCTTTATTTGTTCATTCAGTCTCCTTTAAGACAATATTGCTGTTGAAATGTATCCACCTTTCAAGTGGCAGAGAATTTTAAAACAAAAAGGGGTCTGAAAGATTGTAGTAATGGAACTAGAAGGGTCCTTAGAGACCAGCTAATGTAACCTCCTTATTTTACAGAAGAGGCAACTAAAGAACAGAGCACAATAAATATTTCTAGAGTCACAAAATAAAATAGTAGCTAATTTTCCAGATTTTCTATCTTCTATTCTCTTTCTTTCCAGTATGTCAGGCTACCTCCTCTTAAAGAACAACAGAGGAATCTCTATATTTAAATCTAGAGAATGGGGCACTGGAGAAGATGGAGCAGGCAATATCTTTAGTTACATTGTGTGGACTCTGCCCTCTCAAGAGTTTGCTATTTGTATAGATTGATAAGCCACAATCTCTCTTCTTCTCTCCTCTCTTTCTCTTTTTCCTCACTTGCTTGCTTTGCTCGTAGCCCAGTGGAAAGAAGTCATCAACACCTTTCCCAGTGGAAATAGAAGAAGAAATCACTTCAGGCCTCTTTATAAAGACTCCTTGTTCCAGCTTCAAATCATTTCCCAAAGGGCCTAGTGCTACTCAACCTGACTAGCTACACAGAAATGCTTCTTGGAGCAATCTCATGCATATTGAAGGCCATGAAGAGAAAAATGATTAGAAACTGTAAATGTGGAAGAGGGTAAAGCATATCAGTGCAGGGACAGATTATTTCACTGTGGCAAATAACTAGGTAGAATTTCCAGGGGATCAGGCCATGGTTTTCTCTCCCCATTCTGTCTTCTTCAGAAATCTACATATGGAGTGCAGTGAAAAGAGCTCCCTTTTTTGAATGAGTTTTCAAATCTCAATTTCTTTACAAAATTTCTCAAGATACATCCTCTTCTCTATACTCACATAGCCCATACACTTTAGTTCAAGCTCTTACCAACTCATCCTAGACTATTGTAATAATGTCTACCTAATTGATATCCCTATTTCAAGACATTCCCCACTTCAATCTATGATTCAAACAGTGGTGAAAGACTTCCTACCATCTAGGGAAGGAGATGGAGGGAAGAAGGGGAAAAGTTGGAACAGAAGTTTTTGCAAGGGTCAATGTTGAAAAATTATCCATGCATACGTTTTGTTAATAAAAATCTATAATTAAAAAATAATAATAATTTGCCCTATAAGGGAATTCCCTCTTAGCACACAATAAGACTTCTTTTTGCCACAAAAAAACAAACAACAACAACAACCACCACAACAAAAACCATGGCCAAAGTGATTTTCCTAAAGCATGGGTCTGACCATGTCACTGCCCTACTCAATCAACTCTAGTAATTCCTATCAATTTAAGGATCAAATATAAATGTTTCTGTTTGGCATTTCAAACCTTTCACAACCTGGTCCCAATTTATTTTTCTACTTTGTTCCTTTCATATCAGTTCATTTTACATGACATTCCATTTCCTATCTCTGCTTTTACACTGCCTGTTCCCCAACCTTTGGCTAGTATGCAGTTCTCCCCTTACTCTCACCTCTTCAAATTCCTAGATCCCCTAAAGACTAGATTCAACTGCTACCTCAACATGAAAGCTTTCTTGATCTCTATAGCTGCTAGTTTTAAGCCCCAAATCTTTATGTATCTATTGTGTATATATGTACTTTTCCATTGCCAGAGAATGTAAGCTCCTTGAGGGCAGATCTGTTGTACTTTGTGTATTTGTATTCCCAGGCCCTAGCCCAATATCTGCTACAAAGCAAGTATTTTATAGATCCTTGATCAATGATCCTTCAACATCTGTAAAGTACTTTACTCTCAGTAATCCAGGGAGTTGCATAGTACAAGCCTAGTTTTCTTTATTTATTGAAATATAGAAATTGAAGTTCATCAAAATCAAGTCATTTATTAAAAGGCTACATTATCATAAGTATGAATCTAGATTTTGAACCCAAGTCTCCATAAATCAAGAATAGAGTTCTTTCCACCATGTCATGTTGGGTCCAGAGAGATATTTGCCAGAACATCAATTCTATATAATATGTTTCTTTTCAGTTCTCAACAAGAGCAACATATAGGGAAGTCAAATTACCTAAGGTTCTTTCCAACTCCAAGATCCTATGAGTCTCTGTTCCTAGCCCTGAGCCTAAATGAGACTTCACTTCAATAAACATTTATTAAGTAGGTACTTAGCAAGGCTCTATGATGGGTACTAGTTGAAGTCTCCTATTTTAAGATATTTATGATTTAATGTGAGAAAAGCCTTGTAAGAATACACACACACACACACACACACACACACACACACACACACACACACGATAAGGAATTTTACACATATATATGTGATAAGGAATTTTATACGCGCGCACACACACATACACACACATACACACATATATGTATATATATATATACACACATATATATGCGATAAGAAATTTATACACACATCATATATGTAATGGGGAATTTTACACACATATATGTAATAAGAATTGTATACATATATATGTAATAAAGAATATATGTGATATATATGTGATACAAAATTATATATATATTTATATATGGGATAATGAATTTTATACACATATATATGATAAAGAATTTTATACATATATATATGATAAGGAGTTTTATACATCCACATATAAACAATAATTTTACACACACATATATGCAATAAGGAATTATATATTATATATATATATATTTATATACAATGCTCTAAGAGATAGTAAGATAAATGTATGGAAATTATGTGATTCTGGGTAAGTCTTTTAGCCATTCTATGCTTCAGTTTCTTCTACAAAATGTGGGGTTTGAACATGATGATATCTAATGTCCTTTCCAGCTCTATATTTGTCATCTTAGAGTGCTAAAATGATTCTGGCAACTTAGAATATTGGACTGAAGATAATAAGATGAAATTCAAAGAAGAAAAATATAATGTCATGCTGGTGTTAAATTAATTTTACAAGCAAAAGATATAGAGAAAAAGCTCTAGGGTAATACTTTGGTTAAAAAAGTTCTGGGATATTAATGGATTCTGAAGTCTAGATAAGTCAACAATTCTATAGGACCAAAGAAACAGCTTTGATGCTCTTAGGTAGTAGAGATAACCAGAGGGTCATGGTCCCTAGTCCCAGTGCACCAATCCCAAATTTTCCTATGTTCCAATGACTACCTTGTGTTCTAAGATGAGGAGGGGCTAGTGTGACTGTACATTTCCTTGGCCAATCTAGAACAGAATGGAGGATGATCTGTTCTGATTGTCATATTTTAGGAAAAGCATAACAATATGGAGAGTGTCCAGAGGAGGGTAACCACAATGATAAAGATCTTATAATCAGAATAGCAAAGGAGAAATTGGAAGAAAGGGAGATATTTAACCTGAAGAAGAGAAAGCTTGAATGTAGAGAAAATGGGATGGAGTAGAGGGAAAATGATAGTTGCCATCAGGTATTTGAAGGGCTGCCTTCTAGAAGAATGCTTAAACTCACTGGGTGGAAGCATTGAGGGGAGGTAGCAGACAGAAAATTGTGCTTACAATCATGAAGAGCTGAACATGTCTGTCTCAGGCTTTTATTTAGTTGCTGATCCATGGCAAATTATTTAACCTTTCTATCTCAGTTTTCCCATCAGCACAATGGACATCATAATGGCACCTATCTCCAAGGATTGGTATGAGTCTGAAATGAGCTCCCCAAAGAAAACTGCTTCATAAAGCAATATATTAATGATTATTCTTTTTATTGCATTTAGCTCTGGGGAGTAAAAGTAGGATCACAATGTTGAAGTTGCATGAAGGTAGGTTTAGGTTATATGTATCGGAGAAGGTTCTAATAATTAGAACTATTTTAAAGTAAAGTGGACTGCTTTAGAATGTATTGAATTTCTCCTCAATTGAGACCTTCCACCATAGATCATCAACCAATTTTGGGGCTATATTGTAGAGAAGATTCTTGTTCAGTTATGCGTGAGACTAGATGGCCTCTGAGGTTACTTTCATTTCTGAACATGGGCTGATTGCATTTTGTTGTTCAATCATTCAGTCTCATCCAACTCCTTGTGACTCCATGGACTATATTGTCTATGAATTTTTTTTTGGCAAAGATACTAGAGCAGTTTGCCATTTCCTTCTCCAGCAGATTAAAATAAACAGGGATTAAGTAACTTATTGAGGGATGGAATAGCTAATAAGGGTCTGAGGTCAGGAACTCACTTCTTCACTACAGGCCCACCATTCTATCCACTGAATCACTTACCTGCCAATTATATTTTATCCAAGCATTTTTTTTACATTTTTCCCAGTCACATTTTTAAAAGTTTTTACATTTTACTCAGCCACATTTTTTTATGTAGTTCTGACATACTAATTGGCAACATACTTCCACCGTTCCTCTGGTCCCCTGAGGTAGCAGGGTAGTGTTAGGAGAGTATTGGAGAACCCATCAGAGATGAGGAGGTGGGGGAAGGGGAAGTCTTAGCTGAGTTGACTCTCACCTGGCCTTCTTAGAACAGTTTGTCCTCATTCTCTCACTGCCTGGGACTATTACATCAAATTGCCTGTAGTAATCTCACAGATCAGCTCTGCCATCTCTGGGACTGTTTTGAGCACAGTGAGGAGAGGGAGCCCTCAGGTAATACCAGGAATATTAAATCCATCTGTATTTTGCTTTACTTCTGGTATTGTAAGCCAGGGACACAGAGATGGGTCCACGTTGGTAAAATACTTGGTATCATTTTAGGCCCAGCTTTAAAGGAATCATCCTCCTGTTTCAGGATCTGATATTATCAGTTCTCCACAAAGTGAGGCAAAGTGACAAATAAGTCCAGTCTGGACCATCTGATCCTAGAACAACCACCAGTCACTTTGTCACCGTGTGTTTCAAGATGAGCCAACATGATGCCTGTGTTTTAAACATTTACTTTGTGCCCCTCTCCCTGTGCCTGACAAATTTTTTTGACTTGTTCAGTCATCCTTTTGACTTTCTGTGATCCTGTTTGGGAATTTCTTGGCAAAGGTACTGGAATGATTTACCACTTCTTTCTCCAGCTCCTTTTATCTATGAGGAAACTGAGGTAAGCAGGGTGAAGTGACTTACTCAGTGACTGAATCTATATTTGAACTCACAAAAATGAGTCTTCCTGACTCCACACTTGACTGTCTATTCGTTGTACCACCTAGCTGCCTATTGGTATATTAGGAGATACAAATAAAAAGCATATATGGTTGCTCTTTTCATGAGCTTATATTCTACCTGGGGATAATAGAATGGCACATTGAGAAAATAAAAGTACAATGTAGTATATGATATTCTACAAAAGAAATGCATACCCATCATTTAGTCTATTGTGGACACAGTAACTGAGTAGTTCCACCAGAGAGGTAAATCCCAGCCCCTCCTGGATTATACATTTAGATTTAAAGCCTAAGAGCCCATCCAGTCCAGATCTGGTATTTTACAATTAGGTTGAGTAGTAGATAAAATGTTGTACTGGGAATGAAGAAGACCTGAGTTCAGAATTTGTCTCAGGCATGTATTTACTAATTCTGTGGCTGTGGGCAAGTCATCAATCTTAGTTTCTTCCTTTTGAAATGAGGATAATAATACCATATATCTCACAGAGTCTTGAAGACTGAATGAGATGTTTGTGAAAAGGGTATTGCAGTGGATATACATTATGTGTGCAAAATTTAAAATGCATCACAGACTTTAAAATATTATAAAAATATCAGCTATTATTTTAGATGAGGACTGAATGAGCAATTCAAAAAACCGTTTATTAATCACCTAGTACATGACACTGAGGGTACAAATACAAAAGCAAGGTCTTGGGTCATCCAAGCCTTTCTATTCTAATAGTGTGACCACATAAAGGGGAAAGATAACCATAGAAGAAAGTTAAGGTTTAGAAAATCACAAGATGGTGAACAGTGGCACAGGAGAGCAATCAGCTGAATCGCCCTTTCTCTGGGCAATTGTAGGGCTGATTTAATTAGAGTTCCTCAAGCCAGAAGTGGAAGGAAGGTCAGGTGTGCCAGATTAGCTAATGTCTCAGTCTTGGCTCTGAGAAGGCCTATGAAACCGAACTTCACCCAGAAGTCTTTCCCCTGAAGGGGAATAAGATGTGAGTCTAAATGTAAGTTGGAGAGCAAGCAGGACAGTCTAGAGGGAGTCTTCTGTGGTGCTCTTTTATTGTCTGGAGCCTGGAGTGTCCATAATAAACGCCCTTCAGCCATCTATTTTACAGCTGAGCTCTTGATGAAAAGGGCCTGTGGTTAGAGAAGTCAGGAGAGAATTTTCTTTGAAGCAAACAGGTGTTGAGCCTGTTTAGTTCCCTCAGAAACTGATTAGGCAGCATCTGAACTGAGAAGGAGGGGAGGTGGAGTTTTTTCCCTCTTTGTCCAGGTTTTTTCAGACTCTATGCACATTTTTAGTGTGGAAAAAATAGGGTTCTAAGGATTTTTGTTTTACAATTCCTGTTTCCCCACTTTCTCCAGCAACGGGGAAGGGAACTCAGACACAGTTGGGAAGCGGGGTCATATGGGAATTTACTATAAATCATCCTAAGGATGGATTGTTAAGAAGGATACCTCTCTAAGTCAGAGACAAAGGGTTATTTTGGTAAATGAAGATGATGGAAAAATAATAAATAATAAATAGTATTTTTAAAAAATACTGATGGCTTGTATTTGCTATTCCTTTATAATTTTAAAAGCCATTTCTTGTGGATTATTTTAACTAGAAGAAATCTTAAAGATCATCTGCTTCAAACTCCCCATTTTATATATGAGAAAAGTATGCAGCAGTAAAACAGTAAGCATTTATTAAGTGTTTCTTTTTGTTTTTGTTTTTGTTATTTTTTTTTCCAAGGATTGTACTAAATTCTGAATAGACAAAAAAAGGCAAAAAGACAGTCTCTTCCCTATAGAAACTAGGTATCATATTGGACATGCAGTGAAGAGGACATGAGTTTGATGTTTTCCTTAATATTATGGTGGTCATCATATAAAACATACTCCTGGTCTGGCTTACTTGGCTCTGTGTTAACTCATACAAATCTTCCCCAGAGTCTCTACATTTTTTTTTTCTTTTTCTCTCTCTCTTTTTTTTTGCAGCATGATAATTTTCCATTTTATTTATATACCACAATGAATGAGCATATCCAATTATGCTGTCTGGGCAGAGGAGGGAAGATGTCTCAACTGCCTAAAGCAAACAAACAAACTTACCGAGTACCTGATTAGTCACTTCTTGATTGATTCAAACTTCAGAATTTTGCAAATCAGTATGAGAAGAGAAGTACTATATTAAGGACATATCTGTATGAGAGCCCTCCCAAATTTATCTTTTTACAGCACTACCTATTCTGCCTGCAAAGGGAATAAGATCTGACCTTCTCATGTCCTTGACCCATTTCAGCTCTGTTTCCAGTTTCCAGTCTGCCAGAATTTCCTAGGACAGATGGAGAGGACATCCTTTCCTTCTGTTATACCTGCCAATATACAAATCAAGTACCCATAAAGGCTGATTCCTGAAAGGAGTTTAATCTAACTCTCTAATCTCCATTTAAAGATGAGAAAACTGAAGCTCATTAAAGTTGTGATTCACCTCAAGATTCCAGGTCCCACAGCTGGTAGTTAATGTAGCAACATGTATCTATTTATTAATCAAGGGGCTAGTGGGTATACTGAATGGAATTCAGGGAGACTTGAATTCAAATGTAGACTCACACATTTACTAGTTATATAATCATGGGCAAATCATTTCACCTCTGACCTCCTCAGTTTCTTCTACTGTAAAAGGAGGATAATATAACACCTTTATCTTTGGATTAGTATGAGGATAAAATGAGATAAGTGTCAAACATTTAGAATGTGAATATTAGCTATTATTATTATTATTAGTTAATGAATATTTATGAGCCTAGAATACTATACTATACTAACCAGGGTTAAAAGGATTTTTAAAAATAATGAAGAGAAGCAGCAGAGCCTTAGTTTACAGTGCTTGACTTGGAATCATAAAGGCCTGGGTTCAAAATCTACCTTTTGTAATTATTAGCAATGTAATACCAGGCAAGGTATTTTTAACCATTCTTAACCTCTCTTTCCTCTTTTGTAAAACAGGGATAATACCATAGAAAATACACGTGTTTATTGTAAATTTCAAATGAGATAATATATATAAAACACATTGCAAATTTTATAGTTTTATAAAAATGTTATTATTTAAAAATAAAACTTTGGAATTTAAACCCAGATTCTGACTTAAATGTTTTTAACAATACACTACCTTACCATTTTCTACATAACTTAGTATAAGAGGTAGAAATTTTCCCTTCCTTTTTGGGATTAGGAGAGTGACAGAAGATAGTAAGTACTAGGGATCTAGGGTGGAGGAGGAACAGAAAGGTTTTATTTCTGTCATACTTTACTTTAAGAACAATCTACAGATATGCAAATCGAAATTCTTAAGTTGAAAGGTGATTATTTCCTTACCTTTTCTTTTCAGAAACATTAAATTTTTAGAAGCTACTTTTCACATAGGAATTCAAAACCCAACCAAAAACAGAGAAAACATTCCTGAGATTAGACATAAATCAGTAAAGAAATTCATTTCAACAAATCCTCATCAAATTTGGCTAAAGAAGACTTTGTTTTATGAATGAGTGTGAGACATAAGACCTGCTCTTAAAAGAACTTGCAATGATACCTAACTATGTAAGGAGTGACCTTAGAAATCATATATTCCAGGGATTCATAGCCTGGTACTCATATGACTGCCTTTCCCACCCCTCCAGATACATATATGTATATATCATATGTGTATAAATTACTTATCTATTATATTTATTAAAATAATATGTTTGAATTGCTTAGTGGTCTGCATATATGTGTATGTCTAATTATAATAATAAACACACAGATTTTGTATGTGTCATGTTATATGCAATATATTATATATTAAATAATAATATGTTAATTTTACCTTTTAAGAAGTGGTTCTATATTAAATGTATATTACAGATAAAGAATGTATAATACAGAAGCAATTCTATATTACAGATATATACACATTAAATATATCTATGTCTATATACTTTGTATGTATATATATATATATATATATATAATTTATATGCACTTTCATGCTCTCTCTAAATGTATATGTGTATATATATATATATATATATATATATATATATATATATATGTGTGTGTGTGTGTGTGTGTGTGTGTGTGTGTGTGTATACACATATATACATAAAGCTGTTCAAATAACAATGAATCAATGTCATTTTGTCATCAAAGGACAAATGTTGGGGCAAACAATGCATTTTATAAGTTTGTGCAAAGACAATTTAGGATCAGTGACCTGATTAAAGTCACAATTAGCAAAACTTAGATTTCAAGAAGAAACCTCTTGAATCCAAATCTCATTCTTTAACTTTTTAATCTCTTGGTTCCTTGGTTTCTTCCATCATGGACTAGAACAATGGAGAAAACGATCCCAAGAAGACCTGAAGAATTGAGCTGAGGCTGGAAGTGTCTAGAAAAGTACTGGGAAAGGAATGAAGAGAGCAGTGTGTTCTAAGTTAGGTGGGGAGATTAATCTGAGCCAGGATGAAAAATCTGATAGATATACAAATAAAACTGAGAACGAGTTTGAGCTAGAAGGACCATTAGAGATCAAGTAGCCCAAAATTCTCATTTTACAGGAGAGAAAACTGAGGGAAAAATAACTTATCCAAGGCATTAGAGACTTCTTTTATGACCAAGAACCATAGTTTCCCCTATGCTTTTGTCAAATAAGATAGAGACACTTGTACTGAGAGAGAATTCCAGTGCTGTGGTCTCTCTGTTTTTTCTCATGCTCTTTCTCAAGTAATTTTGCCTCCCCCCAATGTGTCTCTCTTCTTTTTTTGTTTCTATTTTACTCTGTCTCTGTCTTTCTATTTCCCTCCCTCCTTTTTCTCTCCTCTGTCTCTTTGTCTCTGTGTCTCTCTATTTCTTTTTCTCTTTCTGTCTCTGCCTGTCTCTGTCTAGTTCCCTGTCTCTGTCTTTCTGTCTCTGTCTTTCCCCATCTCTCTCTGTCTATTTGGCCCCAGATCTTCCTATCTCAGTTTTTCAGATCCATGCTAAGAGGCTCCTTGGTGTAAAAAAAAAAAAAAAAAAAAAAAAAAAAAAAAAAAAAAAAAAGTTCAAAAGAGCACTAATTTTGAAGAATATATTAAAGTGCTATATAAATGTGAACTATTATTATTATCTCCAGGTCTAATCTCTCCTCCATGCTGAGGAGACCAAGTGTTGGGCAGTGACTCAGGGCAACAGCTGCTTGGAGAGAAGGAGGGGGGTGACATTACCATCTGGTGTTGAGGCTCATGTTCAACTTGGAGTCAGGAAAACTGAGTTTGGTTCTAGGTACCAACATCTAACTGTGTAAATGTAGGCAATCATGATTTTTAAAACTAGAAGTGACCTTAGAAATCATGTATTCCAGGGAATCATAGCCTGGTACTCATGACTGTCTTTCCCACCCCTCTAGATTATAAAACATATACATACACACAGAGTCCATGGATAAATTTCAAGAAATCCATGACATTGGATGAGAAAAGAATACATTAAACACATTTCCGATTACCTCTTAGTTGATATTTAGTACTCCTTCAATTATTTTAAAACATATTATGAGGAGGGTCCCATATGCTTTCCCAGATTGCCAAATTGGATTATGATGCATATACAGAAATAGTTAACCTCTGATAACTACCTCTGGGTAGTTCAGCTGAGTGTTGAGTTCAGATATGATCCCAGGTACTTACTACATGTGTGAACCTATACAATGTACATTTGCCTCAGTTTCTTCATTTATAAAATGGTGATAATAATAGCAATTATCTTCCAGGGTTGTTATGAACACAGTGTTTGGCACATAAATAAACACTATATAAATGTTAATTGTTGTTTTTGTTGTTATCTCCTATCCTAATCACTGAATTCCAATGACTTACTTAAAGTTATAATGAGGAAGCAGAGCTAATTCTAGAAGGCTTTTAAAATCCAAATTCTCTTCTCTGTTTTTCTCAGAGCCTAAGTTTCTTTATATGTAAATATGGATAATATTTACCCTCCCTATCCCACTAGATTGTTGTGAGGAAAACTCTATTTTTTTTAACATGGAGTGCAATCAGAATAAAGATCACAGGATTTATATTGGGAAAGAGCCTTAAAGATCATCAAATCCAACTCCATCAATTTACATATGGGGAATTGAGGCTGAGAAGGTTAGTGATTCACCAAGATCATACAGGTAATGTCTGAGGCATGATTTGAACCCATATTTTCCTTACTTCAAGTCTAGTTCTTCATGACTACACTAAAGTACAGAGATTAGATGTTGCTAAAGTTGTAGTCTTTCAACTAGCTTTGAAATTATAAAGTTTAGCATCTTGTTAAGGAGAACAAGTGATCAAGATAGGAAGCTACCAGGTGGTGTCCATCCTTTGTATCTGCAGTAACCCCAGTGAGCTCCCTCCCCTTACTCTACTTTTCCCCCTCAACATTGTTTCACTGTCCTGGAATCTGAATTATCATAGAAGCCCTGCCTAATAGGCAGACAACAAGCATTTATTAAGAGCTTAATATATTTGAAATACTATGCTCAATGCTGGGCTACAAATACAAGTAAGAAAACTTAAAAACAAAAACCAGTCCCAGTCCAAAAGTAGCTTACATTTTAAAGGGGGAAAGCAGGACAAAAAAGTGGCTGAAAAACAGGGGAGGAGGAAGTACCTCCTCTACCTGG
Organism: Sminthopsis crassicaudata; assembly: GCF_048593235.1. NCBI lineage: Eukaryota > Metazoa > Chordata > Mammalia > Dasyuromorphia > Dasyuridae > Sminthopsis > Sminthopsis crassicaudata. The sequence continues at coordinate 457,379,508 of NC_133618.1, read as the reverse complement.
AGGACAGTGTCAAAGCCTGAAAAGTCAAAAGAAGCAGTAAGAAAGTAGTTTAGCCCTTTCCAAAATGGAGGAATTCACCAATGGGGCAAGGTGGTTGGCATGGTAAAGAGATGAGAGGCAGATGAGGAGATGTGGTACTGAAGACCAGAAAGTCATCTCTGAGCCTTGATTGTTCCCGCCACCACTATCTTCCACTGAATTGAATTGAGGGAGCTAGTTCAGATGGTTTGTCCCATTTGCAAAAATTGCTAGCTATATATCTGAGTGCTATAGAAATGTGAGACATTATTGCTCTCCTACCTCTCATCTTCAAGATTATAGGCTGGCTGCCTAGCAACCAGATCCCTCACCCCATCCATTTCCTTCTCTATCCCTTCTTCAAGGCTGTCCTTGGTGTTCTTTTTATCTACATTTTTTCCTAGATGAATGTTTAAATAGCAATGCCCCCTACTATAATGTAGCTTGCCCTGAACCCTAGACTCTGCCTATGACAGACATGAATTCCCTTCATGAGTCTTTCCTGTTATTATACACTAATAGGGGTTCTCTTCCTTCTCTCCACTTGTATTTTGTACAGTTGTAGCCAGAGATGTGCATCTTTACAATATATACAGAAAATAATTCATTGTCCAGACTTGCCCTATTCTCTCTTCCCCAAGGCACTGAATTTCTTCTTTGAGAAGGCTAGAGCCTCTCTGTCTGGGAGTGGAAGTGTGGATTTGACTTCAATATCATTTAGACTTTTGTTTAGGGATTCAGCCCAGTCACCACCAAGTTACAGGAAAACTCATTTTCTTTTCCTAGTCAGAAGCTTCCCCATTCCAGATGGAAAGTGGTATTCTGGGTCCCTTCTAAAGAAATTCAATTGTAGAACCTACAATGGAAATGTAAGGATGGAAACCCTCTCCCTACCTTGCCTCTAACCATCTTCTACTCATTAAATAAAGGGATTAAAATGACCCCTATCCATATATACAGACTCTTATCCGTTTCACCACTTTCTAGTTATGTGACCATGAATTAGTTTTGTCTTTCAAAATATCTTTCTTCATCTGTAAAATGGGTATGGTCACTGTAAAATAAAACTTACAAAGTTGGGAGGGTCCAAGGAAATAATCGCTCTAGAGTACTTTGCAAAGTTTATATAAATTGTTATGGACACTGTGCCTGTCACATTGTAGATCCTTTGTAAACACTTATTAATTGATTAATTATTATGAGCCACTCTCTATAAATGCTATCTTTTATCCAGAGAGCAACAGGTTTCTACTTACATTAGCAACCACTTTTGAATTCCTCACTTAACTGTCTACCTGGGATCTGAAGGATCATTGAGGTAGTTCCCCTTTAAGCTCAGAAAAAAATGTTGTCTAAAGGAAAAAACTCAAAGCCAACAGAAGATATTTTACAGGGCTAGTTACCCTGGGAAATGTGAGGTAGTAGAAAGATCTTGGATTGCAATGAGAGACATGACTTCAGTGAATAAGGAAGGGATAGTTTTATTATGCACAACTCTGGAAAGATCATACATAAAGACTCCTATTTAGATTGGGGTTCTATTTTTAAGAAAAAAGGCTTTGATAAGCTGAAGTATGTCCAGTGAAGAAAAGTAGTCATGATAGTTGAAGGTTCTTGATTTAATGCCATTTGAATATTATTTGAACAACTGAGAATGTTTAGCCTGGAGAAAAGAAGATCCAGGAAGATTGTGCTAGGTATTTCCAATTATTTGACAAGTTCTTATGGGAATGTGATATAGTCTGCTTTGTCTTTATAAAGTAGAACAAGTATCACAGAGTGAAATTTCAAAGATGCAAAGGTTGTTTTAATGTTAGGAAAATACAAAAAAAAAGGAGAAAAAAGGAAGAAAGGAAGGAAAGAAGGAAGAAAGGAGGGAGGAAGAGAAGGAAGGAAAGAGGGAGAGAGTGAAGGAAGGAGGGAAAGAGGGAAGGAAGGAGGGAGAGAGGGAAGGAATAAGGGGAAAAGAGAGAAAAGGAGGAAGGGAGGAAGGGAGGAATTGAGGGAAAGAAAGAAGGAAAGAAAGAAGGTATGTGTTAGGATTACAAGGTGCTAACTCATGTTGTCTAAACAATTCTCTAGCTCAGAGTTCACACCTTAAAAGGAGTTTACAAGGAGTTTACACTTTTGGAATACCCACAAGCTCCCCATCTGGGAGGATAAAAAGAGGCAACATTGAGTCTGTAGAGTAGTCTGGATTGGGTCAAGGAGAAGACTTCCTGTGGATTCGCAAGTCCAGCAATTCCACACTTTTGGAGGGGAAGAAGAGGATTCGAGATTCTACCTTCTACCTTCGTTCTGGCTGAAGGCTCCAGAAGTCTCCCAAAAAACCTGCTCACAGAGGAAAACATTATACAGAAAAGAAACCTCCTCCCAGAGAAGGATTACAATTGAAAGAGAATCAGAACATTACATTTTGGCGCCCAATGTGGGGCAAGGACTTATTCTGAGCCCTTCAAAGGAGCTAGCCCAGACCTTGACAATTATGGACATTTGGACTTGTTCCAAATTAGAGTAGACCAACTTAAAAGCAATAGCTGAAATGATGGGTAATATTTACATAATGCTTTAAGTTTTACAAAGTGTCTTACTTTTATTAACTCATTTGATCCTCTTAACACTGTGGGATATGGACCATTATAATCATTTTACATTTGAGAAAATTGAGGATAATAGAGGTTATATAAATTGCCTGAGGTCAAACAGCCACTATGACAAAAAGAATATTAGGTCTTGGTTTTCCTAATTCTGAGGGTAGTACTCTCTCCATTATACTGCCTAGCTGCCGTTCTTTAGGGGGATGTCTTCAACCAAATGCTAGATAACTATTTTATTTTGCTATATAGTAGGGGATATTCGGGGAGATGATGGTAGAGGTTGGACTGATTAACATTTAGGGCCTTTGAACTCTAAAATCCTGTACTTCTGTGAGTATCTGAGAATTTGGAGCCTACATACATGCATTATTGAAATTAATGCTTTGGTTTGCAACTGTGTAATGAAAGTATTTATCCTGTAGTGTCTTTTTTGCTATCAGTATTTGAGTTTTCTCTCTACTATAATGTGATTGTGATTTCCACTAAGATAGAGGATGAAATTTACCTATGTGCTATATTTCTTTAGTTCCTTGAACAAAATTCTATATAGTAAAGAACTATGTTAATAAATGATCTGCTGACGAACTAGTGAGTGATTTTATTCTATCATTTAAACTCAAAGCCATTCCAATCCAACAAGAATTAGGTTGTTTACAATGAGCCAGGTATAGGAGTAACAACAACAACAACAACAACAAAAAAAAAAAAACGAAATAGGATTTTTCTTCAGCAACACACAATTTCTGTGGTTGAATTGTGGAGAGAGGAGTCAAGGAGGATACAACATGAAAACAGATTAGTACATACAAAATAATTTAGGAGAGGAAACTAACAATTTGTGTGATCAGGAAAATCTTCTTATAGGAAATAATCCAATAGCTGAAGCTATCGGTTCCATGCAGTAGAAATGAGGAAGGGATATGTTCCAGGCAGTTTGTATAACAAGTTGCTGGATGGTATATCATATATAAGAGAATATAGAATAGGCTAATTGGACTTAAATATAGATTGTGGGAAGGGAGTAATAATATCAGATAAGCATGAAAACGGAGCCCAAATCAAGATTAAAAAGGAATAGAAAAACAAAGTATGGGAAATAATATTTTATTCTGGAAACAATAAAGAACTAATGGAGATTCTTGAGTGGGAGAGTTAGATGGTAAGACATTTATTTGTGTTTTAGGAATGTTATTTTGGCAATTGTATATAAAGGAGATTGGTGAAGGAGGACTGTAAGTCGAAAATTCCATTAAAAGGTCATTGCAATGATTTGGGTAAGAGATGATAAGAGCCTTAACTAAAGTGGTAGTTATTTAAGAGAAAAGTAGGGTATGGAGGTGAGAGATTTGTGAAGGTATACTAAATAATATTTGGAACTTGATATGGGCATTCTAAGACAACTAGATTTATAAGGATGTTGTTTTTCCCCTATCTTCCTTTTTGATCTCTCAACATTTAACACTATTGACTTCTATTGAATATTCTCTTCACTAGGTTTTAGTGACATTGTTCTACCCTGATTCTCTGCCTATTTGTCTGACTACCCCTTCCCAATCTCCTTTTTCTTTTTTTTCCCATTCTTGTCATACCTACTAAATGTGTATGTATCCCAATGCTCTGGCCTGGGCTCTTTTTTCTGTTTTCTTTCCAATTATGATCCAGCAATCTCTTAGACATCTTGAATATCTATTAGCTGTCTCACTATCAACATCTCCAACAAAGAATTCAGAATGTTTTCCCCAAAACCTCCTTTGTTTTGAACTTCCCTATTACTGATATAGATATCACCATCCTACAAGTCATTTAAGTTTTCAACCTTAGTATTGTCTTTGACACTTAACTGACCCTACATAAACTAATCTTTTTCTAAGCCTTATCATTTCTACCTTCATATTATCTCTCCTATATACCACTTTTTCCTCTTAGAAAATGACAAAACACAGATTGACGTCCCTATTCCCCCTTTCCTGAACTTACAGCATAAGACTTCCTGCTATAGTTAATCAGTGTTTCTGCTTCAAGTCTCTCCCTACTTCAATCCATTTTATGTGAAGCTTTTAAGGTAATTTTTTTACAACTGTAAGTTGGCTCACATCACCCTCTTGGCTCAGTGACATCTAGTAGTTATCTGTTTTCTCCAGGATTAAATAGAAACTGGTATTTTAAATTCTTCCCCTTCCTATATTTCCAGGCTTTTATACCTTATTCCTCTTCATGAACTATGCAATCTAGCTATAGCAATCTTCTTGAGCAATCAAAAAGAACATTATATTTCTGAATTCTGAGCATAACTAACTTCCATGCCTAGAATGCACTGCTTTGTTCCCTCTGCCTTTGGATTCTCCTGACTTCTTTCAAGAACCAGGGTAAGTCCTGTAGTTGGCAGGAGCTCTTTTCCAGTCTCTTGAGCTGCTGTAGTTTTTTTTTTTTTCTGAAATTGCCTTCTATTCATCAGATAGATAACTAGTTATCTTTACCAGTAGACCAGATACCCTTTGGGGGAAGGAGTTATTTTTGTTTTTCTTTTACTTCCAGTGCTCCCCCCAATGAAATAAGCAAAGTGCTGGTTGACTGACTGCCTGCAAATTTGAATGACTAGAAAATGATAATGCCTTCAAGAAAAATTTTAAAAAAAGTTTGAAACAAAGCTAGGTTTAAGGGGAAAGAGAATGAATTCTATTTTGGACAAATTGAACTTGAAATGCTTATTGGCCATATAAGTGGAAATGTTTAGAATCAGACCTGAATATTCATATTCGAGAGTCATGTATTTACTGATGATAAGCAAACTCCCAGGACTTGATGCAGTTATTAAGAAAGAGTATTTAGGGAGGTAAAAAGAGGAACCAGGAAAAAACCTCATGTCTCACCTAGGAATGAATGGATGATAATCAAATAAATGACACTGAGAAGTTAGATTTAGATTAGTAAAAGCAGATGTAGGGGAAAAGTACATCTCACAAGAACTAAGGGAGAAGAGAAGACTGTAAAGGAGAAAGAGAGTGGGTCTTAAATTTCCTTCCTTATAATTTTTTTTTTAAATCTTCCTCTTTATTTATCATTTTCCCCAATTGCATCTAAAAACAATTGTTAGTTGGGACACGAATACATTGTTGATGGAGTTGTGAACTGATCCAACTATTCTGGAGAACAATATGCAGCTATGCTCAAGGGTCTATCAAACTGTGCATACCCTTTGATTCAGGAGCGTCTCTACTAGATATGTATCCCAGAGATCTTAAAAAGGGAAAAGGACCCACATGTGCAAAAATATTTATAGCAGTCCTTTTTATAGTGGCAAAGCATTGGAAACTTAGTGGCTGCCCGTTTGTTGGAGAATGGCTGAATAAGTTATGTTATATGAATGTTATGGAATATTATTGTTCTACAAGAAATGATCAGCAAGATGATTTCAGAGAGGCCTGGAGAGACTTACATGAACTGATGCTAAGTGAAGTGAGCAGAACCAGGAGAAAATTGTACACAGCAACGAGAATATTATGTGATGATCAATTCTGAAGGAAATGGTTCTTTTCAACAGTGAGGTGATTTAAGCCAGTTGCAATGGTCTTGTAATGAATAACATCATCTGCATCCAGAGAGAGGATTGTGGGGATTGAGTATGAATCACAACATAGTATTTTCACTTTTTGTTGTTTTTTGCTTGCATTTTCTTTTGTTTCTCTTTTTTTTTTTCCTTTTTGATCTGATTTTTTCTTATGCAGCATGATAATTGTGAAAATATGTATAGAAGAATTGCACATGTTTAATATTTGCTGTCTAGGGGAAACAGTGATAAGGTAGGGAGAAAAAATTTGAAACAAAAGGTTTTGCAAGGGTAAATGTTGAAAATTATGCATATGTTTTGAAAACAAAAAGCTTGCATTTTAAAAAAGAAAATAAATAAGGAAAAAAGTAAGCTTCAATCTGCATTAAGATACTGTCAGTTCTTTCTCTGGGTATGGATAGCATTTTTCATCATAAATCCTTCAGAGTTGTCTTGGATCATTGTATTGCTGAGAATAGTTATATCATTCATAGCTGATCATCTTACAATATTGCTGTTGCTTTGTATATAGTACATTTCACTTTGCATGAGATCATGGAAGTCTTTCAGGTTTTTCTGATAGCTTTCTGCTTATCATTCTTATAGTACAATAGTATTTCATCATAATTACATACCACAATTTATTCAGCCATTCCTCAATTGACAGACATCCCCTCATTTACCAATTCTTTGCCTCCAGTAAAGAACTGTTATAAATACTTTTGTTTTTATAGATCCTTTTCCTTTTTTAAATTTCTTTTGGGATATGTCTCTTTGAGGCAGTTTAGATGAGAGTAAGCTTCATTCACTCTTCCTTGTGTCCCCTTAATCCCCTCTACCATGCTTTTTCTTGCTGTCATGCATGATAATGTATACTATTCTATGTCTCACTTAGCTTTTCTCCCAGTACATTTCTCTCTAACCCTTTAATTTTATTTTTTAGATATCATTCTTTCATATTCTACTCACATCTGTGCCCTCTGTCTATATATACTCCTTCAAACTGCCATAATAATGAGGAAATTCTTATTAGTTACAATTATCAACTTCCCATGTAGAAATGTAAACAGTTTAACCTTATTAAATTCCTTATGATTTCCCTTGCCTTTTATCTTTTTATACTTCTCTAGAGTCTTGTATTTAGAAATCAAATTCTTCTATTTGGCTATGGCCTTTTCATCAAGAATGCTTGAAAATTTCATTGAATGTATGGGATTGCCTGTCATCTAGGGGAGGGACTAGAGGGAGGGAGGGGAAAATCTGGAAAAATGAATACAAGGGATAATGTTATAAAAAATTACTCATGCATATATACTGTCAAAAATTTATAATTATAAAATTAATTTAAAAAGATATTAAAAAAAGAAAATTTCATTGAATTGCAAAATTTTATTCTGAAGGATTATACTCAGTTTTGCTGGTTAGATGATTCTTACTTGCAGTCATAGCTCCTTTGTCCTCTGGAATATCATATTCAAAGCCCTCTGATCCTTTAATGTAGAAGTTGCTAAGTCTTGTGTTGGTTTGACTGTGGCTCCATGATACTTGAATTGTTTCTTTCTGGCTGCTTAAAATATTTTCTCCTTGACCTCTGGAATTTGGTTATAATATTTCTAGGACTTTTCATTTTGAGTTCTTTTTTAGGAGACAATTAGTGGATTCTTCCAATTTCTCTTTTACCCTCTAGTTCTAGAATATCAATTTTCTTTGATAATTTCTTGAAAGATGTCTAGGCTGTTATTTTGATCATGGCTTTCTGGTAGTTCAATAATTTTAAAATTATCTCTGCTGAATCTATTTCTTTAATTGCTTTTCCAATGAGATATTTCACATGGTTTCCTGTTTTTCATTCTTTTGGTTTTGGTTTATTATCTGCTGGTTTCTTATAAAATCATTAGCTTCTATTTGGTCAATTCTAATTTTTAAGGAATTTTCTTCAATGAATTTTGTAGCTCCTTTTTATTTGGCCAATTCTAATTTTAAAAGAGTTGTTTTCTTTAGTGGATTTTTTCCATTTGGTCAATTTTACTTTTAAGGCATTCTTCTCTCCACTGGCTTTTTTGTAATCTCCCATTGGGCCTATTCTGTTTTTGTTTTTTTTTTTTAATATGTTATTTTCTTTATTTTTTTGTATCTCTTTTATTAAGTTGTTTACTTAATATTCATGATTTTCTTGCATCACTGTCATTTCTCTTTTCAATTTTTCCTCTTATCTCTCTTCTTGATTTTCAGAATTCTTTTTGAGCTCTTCTATAGTCTGAGGCAAATTCACGTTTTTCTTGGAGTTTTTAGATGTAGGAACTTTGACTCTGTAAATCTGAGTGTATGTTTTGATCCTCCTTCTGTTGTTTGTTCATTTCCCTAGCCTATTTTCTTGACTTTCAGCTCTTTGTTAACATAGGGTTCTGCTTCCAGGGTGAAGGGTGTAGTTTCCCAAGCCTTAGTAGTTTTGTGCAGCTGTTTTCAAAGATACTTCTAGTGATCTGTAAGTTCACTGCTTACAAGGTGATGTGATATAAGATGTGTGTGCATTTATGTCCTTTCCTGGCTTATGCTTTAGTCTATGGCCTGAATACTTTTGGAACTGTGAGGAGGGTCCTTGCTTCACTATGGCTTCTTCTCATTCTTGAACTGAAACCCACAACTGTAGTCTAGATCCAAGTAGGGTCAAAACAAGAGTCCCACCTCAGTGCTAGCAAAAGACCCCTGTAATCTCCTTCTGACCAGTTGTTTGAAGCCTTTACCATCTGTTGGATGAGAGCTCCAGAAGTCACCCCTGCTGCTGATAATTCAGTGGTTCCCGAGGCTAGCTCCTGGTTTGCTGGGGCTGGGATACACAGCCTGTATGCTGTGATGTGACCTGTGCTCCACTCTCATCCTTGTATGACAGACCTTTTCTGTTTGTTTTTGGTGTCTGTGGGCTGAGAAGCTTGGAAACCACCACTGCTGCCACTGATTCTGTTTGCTCCTAGTTTGCTGGGGCTGTACTGCTGTGGCCTGTGCTAGACCACTTGCCACTCTCACCCTGGTGTGACAGACCTTTCCCACCAGCCTTCCAATTCTCCTTGGCTAGAAAATTGTTTGACACCTAAACTCTAAAATTTATTTAGAGTCATTAGCTCAAAGTATTGGAGGGACTTGGGGGCAAGATCTGGACAGTCCCTGCCTTTACTCTGCCATTTGGGCTTCACCCAAAATAAGAGGTTTTGACAGGATATTCTTTAAGTTCACTTGTGGCGTCAAGCATTTTGTGACTAAGTATAATAATAGTTAACCTAAACTAATCTTTATATTTCCTTGGCAGCTAGCTCTACTCAAGGGTCAGCTTTGGAATCAGGGATACTAGGATTTAAGCCTTGTCTGTGATATATGATGGACTTCGTTAGAAACTTTCTAAATCTTGAGGAACTTATATTTGTTCAAGTTTCCAACCTGTATTCGTAAAGAGAGTTTCCATACTAGGAATAACCCATACAGATGAATTTGCAAATCCAAACAAAAAATATCTTTATTACCTACCTCACACAGGCGTTGCTGAGTGAAAAATAAAGATAATGAATGTTCATAGGCTTTAACAAAGTAGCGTATAATAGAGGTTTATAAGATGTCAATATCATTATTTCATTTGGAGTTTATGAATGACTTCTTAAGGAACATACTGACCAAGAAGATCAAATATAGCTAGCTCCCTGGCCACATGAATTTAGAGGTTATTTTGGAGGGTAGCTGGAAACTGAGAACTCCTGAGCTCAGTGGGGAAGTCTGACACATTAAGTATAAGCTGACATGTCTGCCTAAAATGTCTCACTCAGGGAGTTGGCAGAAAGCGTGGGCAGGGACCTGAGTCGACTCCTTCAAGGAAAAAAAAAAAGAAAGCATGGTGTGGGTGTGGGAAGGGATAATATCATTAGTCTTCTAGGAGGAGGGCCCTTTCCTATTTCCAGTATAAGAATATGAGGCCACTAGGGATTAGAACTTCTTAGAGAAGCACCCTTTCTACCATTAAATCTGCAAATGAGAATTTGCTTTCCAAATTCTAAGAGCTTGATGGGAGAGGGAAGAGTGACTAAAACATAGGAGATGAGTTTGAAAACGGAAAATATATCTGCTTTAACATTCCCTGTGGCTTTAAGAATTGAAGTTAACAAATAACAAATATTCCCCTCCCCAATTCACTATATCCAAGGCTCCCTAACTTTCATTGTTTTTTGCTGTCTTTTCTCCCCTTTTCTTTCTTTCTTTTTTTTAAAACTAAGTATTTGGGAATTTTAGATGGGCTTTAGCAACTCTAAAACCTAAAGTCATAATACCATAATTATCCTCTTTGTATTTTTCTCTTAATTGTGATATTTTTTAAAGTAGCATTGGAGGACAACTCATAAACACTCCAGTTTTGAAGAACATAAGGACTTAAGCTCCATGGTCCATTAATCTTAGTGCCTGGGTGTGAAATGGTCACCAGGGGACTGTTTGAAGGAGGCTATATTCATCGTTCTACGTATTGTCAAACTTAAATGTTAGGCATGTTCCTTGAAGGTAGAATCAGTCATAAAATTTTAGAGCTGGGAGGAAACGTAACCATTGGCTAGTTCAAATCTCTCATTTTAGAAATAAGGAAACTCAGATTCAAAAGCATAAAGTCAGGTGCTCCAAATTGTAGGGCTAGAACCTGATTTTTTACTTTTATTCATAGCCTTTCTCTACTTCTTCTTCCTTATGACATCATAAGGCATTCATTCCAAGCCTCATTTTATAGAGATAAGGAGACTGAGGTCCAGATAGGTTAAGTAAATTGCCTAAAAGTACATAGACTTGAACTTAAGATCTTTGACTGCCGAAAGTTCTCTTTCCACTGTATCATCTAATCTTTCTCCTCTTCCTCCTTTTATCATGTACTAAGATCTGAATCATCTACAGTCCTATGGTTGCTACTCTGTAAATGAAAAAGCTATTCCTAGTCCTCTGAAAGCTTGAAATGTTACTATTTATGTGCTGATTTGGGCATTTCTAGGGAAGACATACAACAGAGTGATTCCTTAAAGCCAGTTCTTCTCCATTTTCCTCCGAACTGAAATGAAAGAAACTCATCTATATGTAATCATCTCATCCTGTCTGAAAATAATAGGGTATTAGAACTAGAAGGGGCCTTAGAATCTAGAATGCTGGAATATAGGCTGTCAGATAATCTAAAGGAACCAGGAAAGCAATGAAAATTAACAGCAAGATTGTGTGATAAATAGCTATGATATACTTAAGCCTTTTCAGCAATGGAATGATTGAAGATTATTCCAAAAGAGTCATGATGGAAAAGACCATCCATATCCAAAGAAAGAACTATGGAGACTGAATACAGATTGAAACATTCCTTTCTTTTTTTTTTCTTTTTCATAGTTTCCCCCTTTTGTCCTGATTTTTCTTTTACAACATTACTAATGTGGAAATATATTTAACATGGTTGCACATATATAATTTATATCAGATTTCATGCTGTTTGGGGTAAAAGGAGGGAAAATAAAAGGAGATTGAAAAATTAGAAGTCAAAATCTTACAAAAATGTATGTTTAAAACTATCTTTACATGTAATTGGAAAAATTTTATTAATTGCATTAAATAAAGTCTAAAGTTAAACAAACAAATCAAATAAATAAACCAAAACCCCCAAAAGCAAGATAATCTGAAAGGCATTTAGTTTAATCTCTTCATATGAAGAAAAGGTAACAGAAGTTGGGAAAATAAAAATGACATCTTCTGGGGATTTTTTCTCTCTTCTGTTCCATATCCCTGTTCCATTTTTTTCAAACATTCAGTGAATCTTTATTGAATTTATAATGGTTAGCCACCAATACAATAATACTTAGAAAATTGGAAGGGGATGGCATTTTCAAGAGGAAGGGGAAAGAGGGGGAAGGGGAATCAAGGGGAGGGGAGGGGAAGGGAGGAGAAGAGAAGAGAAGGAAGGGAAAGGGAGAGGAGGGGAGGGAGACAGACAGAGAGACAGAAACAGGGAAAGACAGAGACAGAGAGAGGGGAAAGAGGGAGAATGAATAAGAATAAGTTTAAGTCTTTATAGTTCTACCTGGCCATAAAATCATTATCATAACCCTAAAACAGAAGGAAATATGGCTTCTAAGTCAAAGAAAGAGTCACACTAAAATATTGTTTCAATCACTTTAGTAACTTGTCTAGTTCCATAAAATATATACATTAAACAGCTTCTTCATCTCATAGAAACGTCTTCCTACAATTAAAAATATTATATTTTAGTTTAATAATTGTTAAATTCTTAATTTATACTAAAGATAATAAAATTGAGGCGTTGCATTTAAATTTGGTGGGCAAATAGAAATGATAAGTGAAGATTGTAAATAAAAAAATACTTTGGGCTTCTCCACACAAAATACTTCAAACTTAAAGTTATCAAAGAGATAACTGTTGCTGATTTTCAAGAGATCTTCTGGCATCCTCAAGCCAAGCATCAGTAAGAAAAAACAGGTTTAGGGCTGACTTCACCAAAAACAGTAGTTTGACTTCTTGGTCACTTATTTGTACTGCTTTTGGAATGGTATAATAAATAAAAAGAGATTTATATAGTATATAAACAAAATTCTATACAATATTAATGAAATATAGGGCTTATCCGCCCAAGAAAGTTATAGAATAATTAATACTTCCTCGTAAAAAGGAAGAATATTAATAAATGTTTTTAGACTTCATGCTATATGGATTAAAATATATAATGAAAGTGTTCTGGAACAAAGAAATGCTATTTCACTAGGCAATTAGATACTTCCACTGGGCAATTAAAAGCTAACAGGTATATAGATTTAGACTTATGTAAATTATATTGTTTTTCCTTAGGATGAGACCTATATTCTTGCTATGATCCAATGGTGGATACAAAAAGCTTTTCATAGACAAAATCCATGTATATTCAACCAACAATATATGAAAACAGAATTGTCAAACAAAAGATTATGTCCTAACATTTTGTTTATATAAAGCTTAATAGAGCAATACAGTAGCATGTTATTGCTACCAGAAATTATGGAAAGGTCATTCTTGAGGAGTACAGACATTAATCAATGCAGATTTTTGAGGACAAGGTAGAATATATGCAATATATTAATGCAGAAATTTAGCACCCACACAATACCTAGAAAGACATGATCTAGCAGTCAGAAATGCATGCCATAAATTCACTATTCTTCATAAACAGATGATAAATCTACTTCTATCCACTCAAGGGATAGGGGATAGTTTTCTGTTTCTTTTCTCTAAAATATCCTTGAGAACACAACAAATAAAATTTTTAGTACAAAAATATCATCACCTCTTACAAAATACCCATAATCTCCTGGATATAACATTGATCCATAAAAATGAAGATTTGAATTTTTAAAGAATATAATGTGATCACACTAAATACCAATAAACTCCAACCTACAAAAATTTAAAAAAAAAAGTTTTCCACATCAAGATCTAGAAGAAGAAATTAAAATCTCATGGAAACAGGATGAAATGCTCCACTGTCCTGAATATCACTTTACTGAGCCTACAGAAAATAAGTTTATATCCCCAAACCATTTTGGCCATTACAAAAAGCAATCATTCCATCCATTGTGTCATTCATTGTCTACTCACACTAAACAAACAACAACAAAAAAAGTAATGGTAGATATTAAGCTTCTCTGAACTCTATAAAATATAAAAACAAGAAGAATAATGACAAAAATAATTACTGTACATTGCTCTGTTTTAAAATTTATCTACTACTTTTTATCTGTCGAATGCATGATGTTAAATAATACAATTATGATTATTATTACTTTCCAAATGGTTAAGTTGAAGTGACTTTTCCAGGGTCACACAGCTAATAAGTTTCAGACTTAGGTCTCAGATATGACTCTTTCTTATTCTAGATCTAGTAATTTTTAAAATTAGGCAAGAAATATTTATTAAAAATTAACTGTGTGCTACAAACTGTGCTAAAGGATATAAAGAAAAATGAAAGCAAGGTCCTTGCTTTTGAGGAGCTCATACTCTAATGAAAAGGCAATATACAACAAAGTACCTAAAGAAATATATGTAATATAGATGGAAGCTAATCACCAAAGGAAGTGGGAAAAAGAAGTGTATTTGCAAAGGGCTCTTACAGAAACTAGGATTTGACTTGAGTTTTAAGGAAACCAGTGAACCATGGAAATGTATGGAAGATTGGAGAGCATTCTAAACACATGGAATATTCCATGAATTGGCATGGGAGTCTGGAAATGTAGTATCCTATGTGAGAAATGGAAAGAAGTTCAATGTTTCTGGTTCATAGTACATAGAGGGGAATAAGTGGAAAGGTAGGACAGGACAAAAAAAAGATTTAAAAGCTAAGCAAGACACTTAATATTTAATCATGCAAATAACAGGGAATCAATTGAATAAATATTACTAAACATATTCTAGGTGTAAGGTTAAGTACTGAGGATACAAAAAAAAGGCAAAAAGATAGTCCCTACTTTTAATGAGCTTACAATATAATAGAGGAGGCAACATCTGAACAACTATATACAAAGCAAGATAGTTACAGGATAAATAGGGAATAAATGAATGGAGTGAAGAGACTGGAATTAAGAGGAGTTAGGGTAGGCTTCCTGTAGAAAATAGGTTTGTAGTTGGCACTTAAGATAGTGTAGTTAAGTAGTTGGAGTAGAGGAGGGAGAACATTTCAGACAGAGGGAATAGTCAAAGAAAAATATAGGAGCCTCTAAAATCTTTTGAGTGACTTTAGGAAAATAACTTTAGTAGCTAAATGGAGGATGAATTTGAGGAGGGAGAAACTTGACTCTGTAGATCAATAAGAAGTAGTCAAGAAAAAGAGATGATGAGGACCTGAATCAAGGTGGGTATTGTGAGAGAAGGGAACATAGAGGAGAAATGTTTCAAAGATAGGAACTGCAAGGGTTGGCAATAGATTGGAAAAGTAGGGTTAATGAAAATGAGAAGAGAGTGATACCAAATTTGTAATCTGATAAACACAATCAATAGCAAAAGCAAAAACAAAAGGCAATAGTATTAAGGAAAAGAGAAGAAAGTAGAGTGTCAGAAGCTGAGGTCAAGAAGAGTAAAGATTGTGAAAAAGGCATAAACTTTGGCAATTAGGAGATCATCAGGAAAAGGCAGTTTCAGTTGAATGATGAGGTTAGAAGACAGATTGCAATGTTTAAAAGGAAGTGAAAAGAGAGGAAGATGGCTTTCTCAATTTAATGGTGTTAGGATAGGATGCTATATATACATATATGATGGGGTGGATATATGTGTGGATATGTGGGTATACATATATATGCATGCATATATATATATAATTAAGATGAAGTAATATTTTTATTAAGAATATGAACATGTTGATTCTGATGGACATAGCTCTTTTCAACAATGAGATGATTCAAGCCACTTCCAATAATCATGATGGAAAGAGCCATCTGCATCCAGAAAGAGGGCTGCGGGGACTGAATGTGGATTATAACATAATATTTTCACTTTTTTGTTGTTGTTGCTTGCTTTTTTGTTTTCTTATTTTCTTTCCTTTTTTATCTGATTTTTCTTGTGCAACATATTTGTGGAAATATGTATAGAAGAATTGCATATGTTTAACATTTATTGTATTACTTGCCATCTAGGGGAGAGGTATATGGACATAGAGAGATCAGAAATTAAAAAGAGAATAGTGATGACAGCAGTAATAGTTTGCTCTAGAAGATGGATAGAATACCTTCAAGACTGAAGGTAGAAAGACTAGCCTTAGTAAAAAGACAGACTAGCCCTTTATATGAATCTAATCAAGAAACATTTATTATTGATTTACTATGTTTCAGGAACTCTACAAAGGGCTGTGGATATCAGTAAAAGCTGAAAGTTAAAAATTAAGATAAAAATAAATAACAGTCCCTGTCCTCAAGGAGTTCACAGCCTAATGGGGAATATAACATGAAGACAACTATTTACAAGCAAAATCTATAAGGGAAAAAGTCAGGAGATGATAGGATTCATATTTGATTCTAGAAGAAAGCCTCTGCAGTTTTAGTACAGTAGTAATATGGTCCAACCTATACTTTAAGAAAGTCACTGGTAGCTGAGTGGAAGATGGACTTTGGACTTGAGGCAGGTAAACTAATCAGAAGACTATTTATTGTAATAGCCCAGATTTGAGATAAGTACTTGCATCAGGTAATAGCTCTGTCAGAGGAAAGAAGAGGATATACCTAAGTATGTTGCAAAAGTGGAAATGACAAACTTTATAGTAGAGAAAGACATCTGAGTAAAGTGAGATGAGTAAAAGGGAAAAAGAGAGGGCTCTTTGTTAGGTTCTTACTAAGTGCTAATGAGATAATGAGATATTAGGTTCTTACTAAGTGCTAAGTCGGTACTTGACAATTCTCTAGTTCCGGCCTTTACTGGGAGCTTTACTTGTGAATTCCTGGGGAAGAGCTTGCATGCTTAGGAGGAGCAAGTTCATTGGTTGAAGTAATTTTTCCCAGAAGCCCTTGCATTATCCTACACCCATTCTTTGGGAGGATAAAAGAGGGAAGTCACTACTCTGGTC
This sequence comes from Sminthopsis crassicaudata, assembly GCF_048593235.1. NCBI lineage: Eukaryota > Metazoa > Chordata > Mammalia > Dasyuromorphia > Dasyuridae > Sminthopsis > Sminthopsis crassicaudata. Next base: position 457,362,755 of record NC_133618.1, on the reverse strand, counting down.
CAGAGTTAATGGCAACTGTCTGGAGACAACGGTTCTCTACAGGAAGAAGAATCTGTCCGAGAGATTTGAGTTGACACAGCAGATCTCCTCCCAGAGAGCAAGCGGCAGCTTCTGGAGACAACAGCACGTTACAGCTCTTTTTGAATATTCTCATTTTCTAAAAGTGTAGAGTATAAAAAGAAGGTAAGGATTGGAGGTATCACTGGAAGTTTAAGAGTGAATAACAAGTTTGGAAATATATGCTATCTGAGAGAGATAGCAGACTGATTAAGGAAGTCTAATTGGATTGCTTTTCTATAATGTATGACCAGTTGGGATTATATAATATAAATGTATAATATAATAATAAAAATATAATAGCACAGTTAGGTTCTGTGACTTTCTTCATGTCTATTTAACAATACATGAATATGAGGAAAGGTGATAGTATAAGTAATCCAAAATCAAATTTTGACAAGTTGTGATCATTAATAATATACGATATTATGGTACTTGATCAAGGTAGATAGTATAGAGTTGTATTCGTTCACCATGGGATAAAAACAGGAAAATGAGAATACTATAACTAGTTCAGGTTTGATGGCTTAGGAAAGAACTAAGGGGTAGTAGGATTGGCTGTGAAGAACACAATTAAGAGACACAAAACTGAAGGAAATATGAAAGGATAAACAAATTATGATCAGATAAAGCAGTTTTAGAGTTCATGAACATTGAATTTGACCTTTATGAGCAATGGCAGATATGACCCTCTTTATGTATAGCTGAAAAGTAGGAGAACTTAGTGGATTGTGGAAATAAGAAATAAAGGTACTAAAGGGAATATCAGTATATATCTAATATGAGAAGAGGAGTGGAAGTGGGGATTGTGAGCAAAGTCCTGAACTGTGAGTCCATAGAAAGCAGCTATCATAATTGTGATTAGGTTATGAATTTGGATTAAACAAACCAAAAAGGAGATGAGGTAGTTGATAGATTTTGGTAAAGGAAGAGTCTGGAACTTATAAAGAAAGGCAAAGGATATTTTCACTCCTCCATCTTAACTAGTGGGTGAGTCAGGAAATATAACTGAAATACCAATCAGCAATGGAAAAGTTAGCCAAAGATATAGTGTCATCAGGAAGCAGCATCGCTCAGAGAGAACCAAAAGATGGAGGGAATGAGAAAAGAAAAAAAAATTAAAATGCTCTAGAGAGCATGGTGGAAGGGGTAGTAAATTTGGAGTAAATCAAATGCAATTTACTTGCATGTCATGGTCATCTTTGAGAAGGACAAACAACAAAATTTGGAGTAGGGAGATTGACTGAGATAGAATTAAGGGGTTGAGAGTAAGGAAGTAGGGGTGAATAGGGAATGAAAATTGTACAATGACATTCTGGGAATTCAGAATCCTTAGGAAAGGACAGATTTCCAGTGGGTTAAAATGTTAGTAACTGAGAAAGCAGAGGATCAATGGCTGGATAACAACATTTGTTGTGGGAGGTAAATGATTATATGGTTCAAGGCTCCTCCCTCAAGGTCTCACTTCATGTCTGGTAGTGATGTATCCTATAAAGTCAAAAAACCCTACCTGACAAAGAACCCGGGCACGCTGAAATATATCCTGGAGATGTCCAGATAGGAGGGGGAAGTAACTGTCTAAGGTTGATCTGCTCATATAGTGGCCACTGGAGCACTGGAGAAGACCTCAGGTGATAACAGATGGTAGGAGTTGAGTGATATAGGTCTGAGTTGATGCAGGGCTTTCTGGAGGACACCCTGCAGAGAACACTCAAATGTTTTTATCTTTGCCTTTAGAGAAGAGACTCCAGCACTGAGAATTCTAATCCCTGGGGGCTAATCTAATCAGTTTAAGATTTCCTGCAGGAGTAGGAAGTTACTGAACTGCTCATTCACTCCACTTGGGGTAATAATGAATGTCATGCAGGCAGAGCTGAGGGAGTCCGTCAGATTCACAGGTCCTGAAGTGTCTTTGACACACAGATTAACCCTGATGCTGTGTCCTGAGACAGACCATTGACTCCTCAAGATCCCTCCCAGCGGGTTTTCTTTTCTACTTTGCTGTCTTTTCCATAGCAGCCTAGCCAAGGCAGTAAAGGGCTCCCAGAAAGAGGAGGGAAATAACCATCCTCATTATCTGCTTCTTTGAATTTCCTAGTCAAAGGGATAGGAATAAGCAGGGTTCAGTTGCAAGAAAATAAAAGAGATGTTCCTTTAAGAAATACTTAGAGTGGGACCTTGGATGTTTGACTCTCAACTGGACCATAAATTATTATGTAATCTTAGGCTAGTCACTTTCATTTTCTGGGTCAGACCTATAAAAAAGGGAGTTTGGACAATGACTTCTAAGGTCTCTTTGATGAAAATAATGGACTAGAAAGCAACTTGTTGAAGTGGAAAGCAGACAGAAGAAGACCTATGTGCAAATTCTGCTTTTAGATTCTACTTTTGTGACTTCCAGGAAGTCATTTTCCCTCCCTGCACTTTATTCTCCTATGCTATAAAATGAGGTTGTTAGATCAGATGCCATCTAAGGACTTTTCTGTCTTTTGATATGTGATATTATGACCAAAGAATCTCTAAGAGCTTCTCAAACTTTAGCTTTCTACCATATTTTATTCTAATATTCTCTATTCTTAGGTTCCTTCCATCTATAAGATTCTACTTTATATCCTTCCATATTCTAATGATAATTTCTACTCTGACATTCTGATGCTTTTTGCCCTAATGTTCCATTTTAAAGTCCTTCCAAATCTAAATTTTTATGATTATTTTTCTGTGTATGTTTTATGACCCACCAATTTCTAGGTTATAAAAATGATTCTTTTTTATCAGACAAGCTTGCCATAAGCTCTAAAAGAAATGGAATAAGCTTCAACAATCAGACAGTAGGAAAATAATAATTAAACTTTATGCATAATGACTATAATGTTTCTAACAATATATAATTGAACGTTGAATTTATATAGTATTTATGTTCAAATGCAATCACATACACACTCATTTGAACCTCTTAATATCCCCTGTAACTAAATAGTAGAGGTGATAGCATTTATTTACATTTTCTAGATTATACTGAAACCTAAAATTGGATAGGAGAAAGACATCAGATTTGGGAAATAAAACAGGGTTTTTCCCTGATACAGAATTGCCTTTTTCCCTACACTATTCTTGCAGTGCTTTTCTGACTGGCTAGCATGGAGTACCTCAGGTCTCTGAAGTTTAATTTCCAAAATTTCCAATAGCTAAAGAATAGTAGAAAATCAAATGGTAGGCATTGTCAGATGGGGCAAATTACCAAGACCTATACAAAGATATTAGATGAGATGAATACTTTTCATATGAAAGTAGCTGCCCAAATGTGGAGGATAAGGGATAATCTATGGGCAAGAGTCACACAAGATAAGAAGACTTGAATATATAATAATCTTCAACAGTGGAGGAAGTAACCTACATCAATGAGATCACACATCCATTGACTCTTTAACTCAGAAGTGTGTTCCCTCTAATGATGCTGGATTCACTGTAGACATTATATATGAGACTAGAATTTTGGAATTGATTTACAAAACTTCCCTAAGGCTATTTTCATAATGTATGAGGTGAAATTTTTGAAGGGGAAAAAGCCTTCAAACTCACTGAATATGAGATAATAATAAAAATAAATAATAACACACAATCATAAGAGCCCTACATGAATTGTCAAGCTCTGTCCTGGACTCCTAGCATATTGGAATTGGAATGTATTCTCATCACCAACACTATTTTTCTGAGCTGAGCATGCTGAGGCCCAAAGAAGTTAATGATTTATCCAAGATTATACAGCTAATGATGATAATGATAATACAACATTTACAAAGCACTTTAAGATTTATAAAGAACTTTACACATATTATCTCATCGAAGGTGTACACATTTTATAGATAAGAAAATTTAGACAAAGGTTAAGTGACTTGCTTAGGATAACATATCTAGTAAATGTTAGGATGATAGATTTGAACTCAGGTTATCCTGTATCCAGGCCCAGAGCTCTAGCCATTGTACTACCTAGCTGCCTTGAATTAGTGGAAGCATCAATAATTGAATTCAGATTTCTGGATTCCGGTTCTATATTATTACCTCCTAACCCTTAACTTCTCCCCCATTTCTTCTCCTAGTAGGGTAGGGAATGCAACCATCATTAAAAACATGGAAACTGAGAGAAATGACATGACTTCCCCACAATCAACTAGCTTGTAAATTATAGAAGCAGCACTTAAATACAGTTCTGATCAGAGCTTTTTCATACCTCTTCATGTAAAAGATAAAGATGAAACAGATTTTATCTGGAGCATGTGGGATTTTAATTAAACACAATCATTCTTTATACTCCCTTATAGTGTGGTACAATTAGGCTAAGTAAATAAGGAAGGTTGGAAAGGCCCCCTCTTTGAAAGTTTTCACCAGTAAGTGAAATATCAACTGGGAGGACCTATCTTCCTATCGCTTGATCAGTGTACCTATTGAGAAAGGTGCTGGGAGGAATAGTCACTAAATGTGCATCCTATAGTTTTAATGATAAGAACTTCGATTATTACCAGTCATTTCTATTTCTCTGTTATCACACTTATTTTATTAAATAATCTCTTCTCATATTTTCTATTATCATGTTTGTAGAGTTTCCTATTCTCTCCCTCTCTTTCCCTCTCATCCTCTGTCTTTTTTTCTCTCTCTCCATTTCCTTCTCTCCCTTTTTCCCTTTACCTCTATCCCTTTTCATCTCTTTCTCTTTTCTCTCTCTCTTTCTTTCTCTGTCTTTTTTCTCTGTGCGTCTTTCTGTCTCTTTCCCTTTTTCTGTGTGTCATTGTCTCTATCTCTGTCATTCTCTCTGTCCCTCTCCTTTTTCCTTTTCTCCCATCTTCCCTCCCTTCTTTTCTCACTTCCTCTCTCCTCCATCTCTACTTTAAAACTTTTAGAAACCTTATTGACTTAGTCCTTATCTATTCCTAGTTTCCTGAAGATTTTGCCTCTAATCTTTATCATTATTGGTGAAAAGAAGTTTTGAGATGGATGATAATTCCATCACTAGAATTTTTTGGGGTCCATGTGGTAGGAGAGAGGAGAGAGGAATCCATTTACTTCTTTAGCACCCAATTTCTCCATAAATCAATTAAATAAAATTTGTTGCAACTCTACTATGTATTAAGCACTAGCAGTGCATGCATCCATGTGACACCACTTATCCAAGACCTCACAAACCAATTAAGGATGTGGTCAGGAAGCAAATATTCAAATAACTTTGATACAAATGAGAATGAGAGAAGTCCTAACAAAGTACTATGAAACTTCATGGATAAGGTCAAATGAGGATATTGTAACTCAATATTCAGCATCTATCTATCTATATATTTATATTTATGGCTCTAAATACACTGTTTGAGGAAGAAACAAATTCCATTACTGTTAATGGAATGGGCAAGAATGATTTTTAAATACTGATTCTTGTAATAATAGTAGTAATAATTCACTTATATAGTTTTTTTCAAATTTTATGAGACACAGGCAGCTAGGTGATACAGTGAATAGAGCACCAGCCCTGAAGTCAAGAAGATCAGGGTTCAATTCTAGTCTCAAACACTTAACACTTCCTAGCTACATGACCCTGGGCAAGTCACAACCCCAATTACCTCAGAAAAAAAAAAAAAAAAAAAAAAAAAAAAAAAAAAAAAGTAAGGCACTATAAAACAATGTAACAACAACTTGTATTTATGTGATACTACATTTCTAGTTTTAATAACTTTGTAAAGAATGCTAATTTTAGAGTCAGAACACCTTGTTTCAGATCCTGATATTGATGCTTTTTAGCTGTGTGACCTTTGGCAATTTATTTAATCTCTCTGGGATTCAGTTACTTTATTATTAAAGAGAAGAGGCTGAATTATATTAGAACTATTATCCTATAATTATAAGTTATTTCCTTTGGTCCTAACAATATGTTGTTATAGGTGTAATGGTAGGGCAAATACTATCTTCATTTTACAGATGAGGAAACTGAGCTTAGAGAGGTGAAATGGCTTTGCTGAAGGCCACAGGCCAAGGTGTGTCATGATCAGAATTAGAATCCAATTCTGTTCCCTTGCAACTTTTGTTGCCCCTGTTGCAACTGGATCACAGTGCTTCTCTATTTCTTTATGTGTTCAATGATAAAAAATGCATTAAAGGAGAAGAGAGAAAGATTGAGCAATGACTTCTGGGAATCTGGAACCATATCTGTAAATAATAATGATAGTGATGATGATAATAATAGTTCATATATATATGTAGTTCCATAAAGCCTATAAGGTGTATTTATCATAAGAATCCTGTAAAATAGGTAAGCAAGTGTTATTCCTATTTTATGGATAAAGAAACTGAGCTTCACTGAAATTAAATGGTTTGTCCCATGGTAAGTGTGAGAGCCCAAGTCCAAGCTTTCTGGGTTTTTTAAATAATACTACTGAATACAGGCTGAGCCTGTTCCACTCCAAAGGAACTGTTCACAGATGCTGCAATTACATTTACAATATTGTATCAAAAAGACGTGTGGCAGCATCAGAATGGAAGCCTTATAAACCTGTTATTATCCGTTTACCAAAATATTCCAACTAATCAGCTTTCAGATGGCAAGAATTAATTGGTTTCATTCCTGGTGTTGGGCACATCTAATTGAAATGAATACTTTCTCCTTTCAGAATTGATGACTTATCAACTGCTTTTAAATGGTGGAGAAAAAAACACATCCCGTAGATTTCCCATCACTGGAATAAGAAGGGAGGGTACGGGGGGGGGGGGGAGAGGAGATACAAGGCAGAGGAAGGGAAATATTAGTTATTTGGACTCTGTATTAGAGACAGAAATATCAGTTCAAAGAGTTCTACAGAGATACCAGTGAGGGAATCTAAAATTCCATCCTTGCATAATAAGGGGAAAGAAGTTGATCTGAAGTCTGTATTAGATTCAGAATTTTACTCCAATTGACCTTGGACAATTTCCAATCTTCTGGGAATTCATTTCTTAATCTATATATAAAATAGGATTGGGTTTAATCCAAGGTCCTTCTAATAGAAAGAATTCTAGATTTGTAATCAAAAGACTCAGCATTTAGTAGTTTTTTTTTTACCTTAATTAAATCACATGCCATTTCCAAGTCTGATTCCCACTTCTCACTCCCACCACTGATGCAGTGGAGTTCTTTATACTTATACTACCTACCTCAAAGGGATGCAAAAAAAAAAGAAAGAATTTTGTAAACCAAAAAACACTAGGGAAATAGTGGTTGCTGCTGCTGTTATTATTATTATCATTATCCCTGAGAATTCTGCAAACTGAACTTACCCAGGGTAGGCATGGTCCCAGTTCCCTTTTTCATTGTGCACATAAAGCAGTAAGACTCAGAGCATCTGCGTGAGGGGCCTCCCTTAGGGAGCAGCTCTCATCAGTTGCCTAGTCGAGTTGGCTGTCTAAGCAAATGTCACATCGAATTGTCCTCAGAGCCATGCTAATGTATACTCATTTAAGAGACAGGGTCTCTGCACGAGTCTTGCTCCATATGTGTGTATGTGCTCATGTAAGGTGCTATAAAGCATTTATTACTGTGAGTTTGGCTTGATAGCTTTACTTATGCGATCTCCCTCTAACAAGGGACAATAAAACCTTTACAGCACCTCACACCAGCCTATCTTTTGTTCAGTTTTTTGGTTTGGATTTTTCAATTCTTAGATTAAGTACATCAGTTACTGAGGGACTTGTATTTCAGTTCATTCCAGCATGAATGGAGTTGCATCCACTAGCCCATTCCAGGCTAGTGATGTATAGCTAGATTACAGCCTCTATTTCATAGTTGTAGCTGATTATACCTATGGCTGGGGACTTTGGTCCCAAAGGGGAAAAAATATGGCAATCACATGACATCATAGAAAGATAATGTGATGGATAGTGAGCTACATTAAGAAAGTCACAGTGTAGTAGACTACCCTGAAGGAGGTACTGAGGGAAATGCCATGATCTGACTGTGAGTAGATGATTATGTTTTTGTCTGGCTCTTACATTTTAGGGGGATTAGTGCAGTATGCTAGCTGAGTATTTCTTGGTGTTAGCTGAAGCTATATCTATTTATACCTGGGTCATTCCTTTGTTGTTAAGGGTTTGGGTTTTTCTTTTCTTTTTTTTTCTTTGGTGTTTTATTTTGTCTTATTTTTTGTAAGCCCTACCAAAAAATCAGATCATTATCTAATTAATTTGACAGCATGGGAGTGTGACATAAATTGTCCAGCTGGAGATCTACCCAGCTAAGACAGGATCTTCATCGAGATCTTTTGAAAGCTATGTTAAGAGAATCCTTCTTTACCCTTCTGGGTGGCTGGGTAGGCTTAGATACCTTTATTAGTTGGATTTAACATTCAGTTTGAGGAGAACAAAATAAAATGTGGCTTTAGTTTAGGAAAATTAGGGAAATCTCTAAATTATTCCAACTCTAACTTTTTTTTTTTTTTTTTTTTTGCTGAGGCAATTGGGGTTAAGTGACTTGCCCAGGGTCACACAATTAGGTAGTGTTAAGTGTCTGAGATTAGATTTGAACTCAGATCTGAGACCAGATTTAACTCAGGCTATCCTGACTTCAGGGCTGGTGCTCCATCCACTGTGCCACTTAGCTGCCCCTCCAACTTGTATTTTAGAAAACAACCAGGACTGAAGAACCACATTGATGAGTCCTAGACAATTTACTTTTTAAAAAATACATGTTATTAATATATTTTGTTTTTATATCACCTGAATTTCCCAATGTATCCTTTCACTTCTCACAGAGAAGCCTCTCTTATAATAAATTATTTAAAAGAAAAACAAAAAGCTCAACTAAAGAAACCAACACATTATCTAAAGAATTTTTCATTTAAATTCTTTCCCACTTAGCTCTATTCTGTAGTTTAAAAAAAAAAAAAAGAGGAGGTTTATTTCCTATAAACTAAACTTTGGAGCCAAATTTCATCATAATTATACAACATTCATCTATTATCAGTTTTTCTGTGTATAGTATTATAATCAGTTAGCTTGCTGATTTTGCTTACTTCATTTTGCTTCAGACAATATATCTTCTCATGCTTTTCTGTATCCATCATATTCATTATTTCTTACATCATAGTAATATTTGTTTTCATTGAAGTAATCCAATTTATTTAATTATTCATCAGCTAGTGAATATTTACTTTGTTTTCAGTTCTTTGTTATTCTAAACCAACAACAACCACAAAAAAACAATGCAGCTTTCTGTATCTGATTTGGCATTTGGTGGCTTTTTATTTTTATTTGGTTATTTTTATTGACCTCCTTTTATTATATGCCTAGCAATAGAAACTCTGGGTCAAACAAAAGACAGGAATATTTTATTCATTTTTTGGGGGGGGATAATTCCAGATTGCTTTCTACAATGGTTAGATGAATTCAGAGTACTACAAACAATTCATTAATGTTCTTATTTTTCCACAAACTCCCCATGCTCATTATCTACATCTTTCATTTCATCAGTTTGATAGGTTTGAAGTAGAACCTCAGACATATTTTGAATTATATTTCTTTTATTAGTAACTGGAAATATTCTTTCATAGTCATTAATTTTATGTGAATCTTTTTTTTTTTTTGTTGTTGTTGTTCTGTATTCTTAGACCATTTATCTATTGAGGAAGATAATTTACTATTAATGATCTCATTAAATGGGAATCATAATTGCTCTATTCTAATTCTATCATTGATCAACTTTTGTTTTCCCAAAACATGGTAGAAAGGGACAGGAAAAGTATCATGGTTTTGTTTCAGCAAACTCTTGGAAAATGAAGTGAAAAGTGGAAGAGTTTATCTTAAATCTTAATGGTTTACTTGACTGTGGTTAGGGAATTTTATGTTAAGCGAATTCTGTCAATCTACTTACGCTATTCTTATCAGAGATTCATTTCTCCTTTTCCCATTCTATTGGTTTTACAGCATGATTCTTGAGTCCCTGTTCCATTCTACCACACTTCTACAGCCCAGATCCCAGATATTCCTTCATTCTGCGTTGTTCAGGAAGCAATAATGGCTTGGGAGAGGAGGAAAGACAGGACTTTCAGGGTTTTAGAAACCTCTCAGCTCCGAGTTACATTAGGACATGTACATGCAATGGACAACTTGAACATATTTTTATGGGTAAAACAAAGACAGCAGAAAGGGATAGAATCCAGCTCACAGTATTGTATAAAGATACAATATCTCAATGATTTTATTCTTGTGTTGAACTCATGAGTAGAATTGGATATGTCATAATACATTTTAAAGAATATTAACAAAATAAAGGGTATAAAAGAGAGGGCAACAAGGAAGCTCCACTTTCATGATATCTGATAAAGAGAATTTAAGGTATTTAAGCTGGAGAACTGAAGATATAGGGAAGAGTTGGTTGCTGTCTTATGTTGAAGACAGATTAAACTTAAGTCACAAAGAGTAAGACACAACCAATCAACTAAATAACAACAATGTTCATTTCAAAGACTCAAATTTAGTCTTGATATAAAGAAAAAAAATTCTGTATAATTTGCATTATTCACTAGTTCAGTTAGAGCCTAAGGAAGCAGCAGGTCCCTGCTGCCACCCCCTTCTCCATTAGTTAGAGATTAGATTACAGTTTTTGAGATAGACAATATTATATTATAGACAAAATACTTTTTTCCCTCTTCAGGAATATGTTAGATAAGATGGCAAAGAAACTGGAATGATTTTTCGTTTCCCTTCCATGGCTCTTTTCACAGCTGAGGGAACTGAGGCAAACAGGGTTAAGTGACTTATCCAGAGTAAGACAGTGGTAACTATCTGAGGCCAGATTTGAACTCAAGAATATGAGTCTTCCTGACTACAGTGGCTTGCCCACTGCACCACCCATCAATACCTTGGTAACAATTAGAGCTGTCCAAAGATGAAATTACCTTTTTTCCTACACTCTACTACTACTCTCTTATAGATCTCTGAACATATGCTGGATGAATGCTTGTCAGGTATATGACGAATTATTCTCAATTTAGATGGTTGCTGGCATATCCACCAATTTTCAAATTATATATGATTCTGTAAATAGACTTAAGAAATATTTAACCTCAAAGATGCAATTTCTAACAGTAGAAGGGAAAGATCCTTGACATTCTGGTATGAGAGGTATTTGGGGACAGTAGGACTTTTGTAATATTTCTGTAAAAGAAAAATCCTATTCTCAGGCATGATCTTTACAATCTCTGATTGCAACAACCTATATTCTCTATGGTAAAATTATATATACCAAGGCTTCTTCTTGCTGTCACTTTGTAGACACCAAATAACTCCCAACTCTCATAGTCAGTGATTCTGAGGGAGGAAAACAATGAGGAGCTGTTTCCCAGGCTAGACTCAATCTTATTCTATGTACTTGAGTGTCCTCAATTATAAATTGTCTGGATCTACAGAAGACTCAGTGTGTGTAATAAAAATTATTGTTGCACTAAAGCGACTGGGCTAAATGGGTGTTGTTAGCAGGATAAGATAGTTGGAGGAAGGTGAGAGAAATCAGAAATGAGACTCTGATAAGGCCCTAGGCAAAACTCCCATCTACAAATCCCTATCTTCTCCATGCTTCAATCCCCAAATACCACACATCGCCCCCACACTCACCCACCCCAAAATAAAATTTTAAAAATGACAAAAGCAAACTCTTCCATTTCGGTGAGAGGAATTAAGTTATAGGAATTAAGATATGATCTCTCTCAGAAATTCAGACTGACAATTCATATAGGACCCTGACAATATACTAGGGATAAATAGTGATAAAAATATGTCCACATTCCTTGAGGTTATCAGCTGAAAAATGATGTCTCTCTTCCTTAAGGTGAAACTTCTAACAAAATGACTTGCTGCTAATTGATGATTTACTTATATGTGACCTTGGACAAGAGCTAACATGGGTGGTAGAAAAGCAATAAATTCAGAGCCAGAGAACTGGGATTCAAATCTTGCCTTGAAACTTACTAACAGGATCCTTATTTTTCCGCCTGTAAAATGAGAGGGAGACCAAACTTCCCAAAGTCTCTGGTTCCTTTTTTCCTCATCAGTCAGATTACTAATTATTTCTAGGCTTCATTTAAAAAAAATAAAATTTATTAATATATTTTATTTTTTATATTACCTTCACTTCCCAAGGTATCATTCATCTAGTCCTTCATGGAGACCTTGTTTTTTTGTAATGAAGAAAAAAAAAGAACAGAAAAAAAAAAACTTGCAAAACTAACCAATACATTGAAAAGGACCAGTATTATAGGTATCCCACCACACCTTAGTCCCAATTCTCTACAAAGAAGCTTCTATGAGTTCAAGCGTGGTCACCATTATTTTGAATAATGATTTTGATTGTTTTTTTTTTTCACTTTTTGGTGTTAGAATTCTTTTGTATATTGTTTTTTTTTGTTTTTTTTCCTGGTTCTATTTACTTTACTTTTAATAAGTTCACATCTTCACATGCTTCTCTTTATTCATTATATTTATCATTTCTAATAGCACAATAGTATTCCATTATATTCTCATATCCTAATTTATTGTCATTCCCCAATGAGTTACCAATTTGTTTCAATTCTTTATTATTATAAAAAGTGTGGTTATAAAGTTCTGTGGGGTAATTACTTACTAGTCCCATCTTCAGGTCAAAGAGTATATTTTAGTCATACTTTTCACATAATTCAAACTTCCTTTCTAGGATGTTTGGACCAATTCACAGTTCCAGTGAGAATGCATTAATGTGCCCCTCTTTCCATAACTCCTTCAAAACTGATTATTTTTATTTTTTATCAGCTTTGTCAATTTGCTGGGTGTGAGGTAAAACCTCAGAAGTGTTATGATTTTTCCTCCCAAGAAAGAAAAATAAAACAAAACAAAACAAAACATTATTTGACACAAATTAAAATATTCAATTTGGCAAGGAAAATTATTTAGCCTTGTAGAAGAAAGATTACTTTCAAAACCATTGATTTTCTACATATCAAAGCATCCCTTCTCCCTGAGATTGCAGGGGGATGATGGCAGGTCATAGAATTAAGTAGGAAACCCAATATTTCTCTCTTCTGGTAGTCAAAAACAATGTAGCTTCCTGGAGTCTCTACCTGTTATCAGTCAGACAATGAAACTTTCCCCTTTCTTTCAAATTCTACTTATCAGATAAATTCCATAAAAAAGCAAAAATAAAACAACAACAACAACAACAACAACAACAACAAAATACTCTTGTTCTTGTGCATACCAATCATAATAAGGACAATGTGAGATAGTTTGTTTTTTTCCTGACTTGCAAATTTATTTATTTTTTATTTTTTTAAAGATTTTTAAATTAATTTTATAATTATAACTTTTTTTCAGTACATATACATAGGTAATTTTTTTTTACAACATTATCCCTTGTACTCCCTTCTGTTCCAAGTTTTTTTCCCTCCTTCCCTCCATCCCCTCCCCTAGATGGCAAGCATTCCCATACATATTAAATATCCTATAGTATATCCTAGGTACAATATATATGTGCAGAACCGAATTTTGTTGTTGTTGTTGCAAAGGAAGAATTGTATTCGGAAGGTAAAAATAATCTGGGAAGAAAAACAAACAAACAAAAATGTTCGCAGTTTACAATCATTTCCCAGTGGTCCTTTTCTGGGTGTAGCTGATTCTGTCCATCATTGATCAATTGGAATTTTTTTATTTTTTACCATCACTTTGGAAATTTTGTGGCGATGATTGGGGAGAAGCACCAGTAGCATTGGCACTGAACTTTCCAGGAACTATGTCTTGCTCTTTAAGGACTTTGTGGCTGGCTTGAGAAGGGATCCATAGTGGATGAATTGATTTTCAGCCTCTCCATCCCCAACTTTTTGCCTTTCCATTGAATTTCAAAAGACCCACAAAATCCTACATAAATTACTTAATCTTGGTATTGTCTTTCATCTAAAATGAGACTAGGGGACCTCTAATAGTTTATGTGAGATGTCAGAAATTCTCAAACACTCCTTTTCTTGAATGGTCATGGATAACACAAAACCTTGATTGCTTGACCTAGGGAAGGTTATGTAACCCTTCTGGACTTCAGTAACTTCATCCATAAAATGAAGGGAGTTGAATGAAATAAAGGGAATTGTTCTAAAGTCCCTTCATTAAAATCTATAAATTTGTGATTTTCAGAACTCAGTTTCATTAGATAATATCTAAAATGGGTAATATGATTCATTTTAATTGTTTCATTTATGTAGCTTAACTGATATTTTTGCATGTTGATTATACATACAAACATATGTGTTTGTATATATTATTTTTTCTCATGACAACCTTATGAGGTTCAGGTAGTAGAAATATAGTCAACTCCATAGACAAGGAAACTGAGACCAAGGTCAAGTAACCTGCCTAGGATCACAGAAAATAGTATTCTCTTCTTACCTTGTACTTCATAAGTCCTAAGAGTCACTTCCTACATTATACACTTCCTGATCCCAAAAGGTTTGTAATACAACATGTAAGTAAATGTGATATAAGTTGGAACTAGGGACTCATTGGCAGCTAAAGGATTCTGGAAGGACTTCATGTAGGAGGTGGCATTTTAGCTGAGAAAAGCTTGTAATTCTAAGAGGCAGAGGGAAGGAGTATGAACATTCCAGGTATGAAAGATGGGCAGAATACAAAGGGAGAGACAGAGGAGATGGAGTATTATGTGAGAAAAGCTGACATTTAGCCAATTTGCATAGATAATAGATTGCAGAGGAAGCAAACGGAAAGAATTATATAAGCAGATTGAAAAAAAAAAACCCAAACTTAAAAGGATTAGTTTGTGAAGAGTTTTAAATCTTAAATAGAATAGTTTTTAATTTGACCCTAGAAGTAATAGAAAGCCACTGAAGATTATTCAGTAAGGGAGTGGCAGGGTTAGTTCTGTACTTTAGGAAAATTACTTTAGCAGCTATTTAATATATGAAGAATAAATTGCACATTATACATGAAGGGTGGAGAGCCTTGGGACAAAGAGTATAATTTAAAGAATATTACAATAGTAAGGAGGAGCCAAAGTAGTCTGGTGCTCAGACAGTTGGTGGAAAAGGAACATTTTGATGGTGAATCAGGACTTGAACACAGGTCTTTTGAGAGCAAAACCTCCCAACTTATTTCTGCTTGCCAGATTCTTTCAAGAATCAGTTTAAATCACAGATCTCCCCTTGAAATTTTCCTTTACTAATCTATTCTACTCTCTTCTCTTCTGAAGTCTTCCTGCAATTTTCCTCTGCCTTCGAACATCAGTTTGAAGCAAAAAACTTTGAACCTTGAGTTGGAAAATTTAGATTCACCTTGCATTTTGGGAGACTAACTAGCTGTGTGTTCTTGACCAAGTAATTTCATTTCCCTAAGTCACAGTTTCTTCATCTGTAAATGAGAGTAATGTTAACTTTTGTACTCATAATGTTATGAAAAGAGTACTTTATAAATGTGAAATCACCATGGAAATATTATCTTTTGGGTCCTTAGCATAAACTCCCTGTTATTAGTTAAATTTTCTAGCATTGCATATGTTTTCTTTCCCCCCCAATAATATTTTATTTTTTCAAATATATGTAAAGATAGTTTTCAATAATCATCCTTGTAAGACTTTGTTCCAATTTTTTCTCCCTCCCTCCTTTTCTTACCTTCTCCCTCTCTAAGACAGCAAGTAATCTGATATGTACAATTCTTTTAAACACATTTTCATACTTTCCATGTAGTTCAAGAAAAATCAAACCAAAAAGGGAAAAAAATATGAGAAAGAAAAATCAAGAAAAACAAGATGAACCAAACAAGAAAAAAAGATGAAATATTTTGCTGTAATCCACAATCTCCATAGTTCTTTCTCTGGATGTGGTTGACATTTTCCATCCCAAGTCTATTGGAAGTGTCTTAGATCACTACATTGCTGAGAAATACCAAGTTCCTCACAGATGATGTCTTTTCTCCTCAATTTTCTTGTCTTCTCATTGAGTATCATCATCTTGCCTTCTTCAATGCTTTGCACATAAGTATGTAAATGTTATGTTGTTCAAATTCCTGACTCAGTCTAGCTCTTGGGTATCACATTCCTCCAATGCTCATCAACTTGTCCCTTTGAAAGCCACCTCTACTACTTTGGATCAGAATCTTTCTCAATTCAGTCCCTTTTTGTCTTTTTAGTAATTCATGATAATTTTGATCTGACATTAACAAAACAAATTCCTTTCAATAACCCAATCAGGTAGGCAGTATGAAAATTCTTATTTTCATTTTCTAGAGGAAGACTTTGAGGCTTAGAAAAGTGAGGTGACTTGGAAAAGATAACAAAGCTACTGCCAACTATTGCTTTCAGTGCAAGATCAATAACCCTCCATTTTCTCCCTAAAAAGATGCCCACCAGTGGAGTAATAACTATGGCAATTATAATTAGAAAGGCTGACATTTCTGTTTCATTTTAAAGTCTGAAAGGTGCTTGAGCATCAATCAGTAATATACGCTAATCATTTTTGCCATGATAGCCTTCCTTTGAAAAAACAACTGCAATATTAAGCAAGAAACATGATTCCCGGGTGTCCAGAGCCTCAGCTTTTCATGAGACCATTCATTATGCTGATCTATTTGTGCCTTAAAAACTGCCTAAGCATATTTACACGATAGACTAGAACATTCCCCGAGCAGCTGCCAGGCACTGCTGCTACATGGTTAATGAATGTTGCAGAAAGGAGTTAGGAACTAAGAACTGGGAAAGGGGAACTTTCAGTTTCTCTCGGGCTGGAAGGTGATGGGCTGGGCTCCCCTGACTCAGAAAATTGTTTTGAAATCATCTGAAAGTGGAATTTTCTTTAAAGTCCCCTTACTCTCTGATAGAATTAGAAAGAAACTTGAAAGATGGAATGTAACTTAGGAGCAGCCTTTGACCCAACAAAGCCTTCTACATATCCTCATGAACTGTTTAGAAATGAACAGTAGTAGAATAATACATAGCATACATAGCACATAGCAAGAGCTCTAAATTTGGAATAAGGAAACCTCAATTTCAATCAGAGCACTATGTCCTTAAATTATTTTTCTTCTTTGTGACTCAATTTTCTTATTTATAAAATTTGAAATTTAAATTAGTCAATTTGTAGTCTTTTTCCCCTCTAAATCCATTACTCAGAGGAATATAGATATAGAATTAGAAAGTTCAGAGATTATCTGATCAGTCTCTTAATTTTATTTAGTGATTAAAGTCATAGGGATAGTAAATATCAGAATCATAATTTGAATTCAAGTTGTTTGACTCCAGTGTCATAACCCTTTCCCACAGTACCATTCTGCCTACCAATCCTATCTTAATGTCAATGGAGAAGATTAAAATGCTAGGAGAGAGGATGCTCACTGATAGTGGGGTAGATCTTCCATGATCACAGTCACCATTAACCTACTTGAGCTCAGCTAAGTTGTTACTTTTAATTCGCAACTCAAGTGGAATCTGCCATTGCTTCTTTTTCTCATATGAGTAGATCACAGAACATCTCTTCTTGACCTTGATATAATATAACCAATACATTTAGCTTTTTTCCTATTTTGTTCGCCACTAGTAGACCATACCTTGTTATTGGAGTGGATTATGAGTGGCCGTGGAATAAGAGGGTTTGGAGTGGCAAGGGGATATCAGGAGACTTTGTTCTACCATTCATCCATTTTGGAAACTAGGATATTATATCCCTCTCTTTTTTGACTCTCCATCTCCCTGTATATAAATTTAATGGATTTAAAGCTGTCTAAAGTTAGAAAGAATTTTATACGTCATACATACCAATCTTCTTCTAACAAGAAAAAAGAAATCCAAGATTATGTGATTATCAACTGTGGTGATCTTGACTCTTTTCAATAATGAGGTGATTCAAGGCAATTCCAATAGACTTGTGATAGAAAAAGTCATCCACTTGCAGAGGAAAGACTATGGAGACTGAGTGTACTTTACAACATAATATTTTCACTTTTTTGTTTATTTGCTTGTTTTTTTTTCTTTCTAATTTTTATGTGATTTTTCTTGCACAATATGATAAAGGTAGAAATATGTTTAGAAGAATTTCACATGTTTAACATATTTAATGCTTAGGGGACAGGGAAGGTGAGAAGGAGGGAGAAAAAACTGGAATATAAGTTTTTGAAATGAATGTATTTTTAAAAACAAAAAGCTATTATTTTTAAAAAGAAAAAAAAAAGAAATCAAGGCCTAAAGAATTGAAATAACTTATTTAATATCATGATTAGAAATTTGGAATTTGAACTTAGGATGTTCTGACTTCAAATTCAGTGTTCTCTTAGGAGCCATTTGTTTCCTTAAATGTTGCTATCATTTGAGGTGGTGAAGAAAAAAGAGAATAGTCAGTCCTGAACATGTCTGTGTCAGTGTGCTTCTCATTAGAAAAACCGTTACAATCTTCTGCAGAGTCCTTGGTACCAAAAAAACACATCTCAAAGCTGCAATTTACCCTGGAACTCTATCACCAAAGCTGCTCATCTCTCTCCCTGAAGGACTGCCCCGTCAGGAGTCAGAGTGGCTCCTCAGTTCCTCAGACAGAGGGGGGGAAGGGAAAAAAAGTATCAGAAAGAAGACAAGTTGCTTGTTTACTCCAGAGTTGCCAGACAGTCTGATGATCATCTAAAACACATGTATTTCCTGTTAGTGTCTCTATACAGTCTGGCATTGTCAAGACACAGGCCACATCTACTTAATTTTTCTCTTCTGTTACCTATTTCCCGAGGGCAAAAAAAGAGAGTGACTATGAATCAGAAAGCTTGGATTTAAGTTCCAGCAGTGCAATTAACTAGCCATATGACTTTGGGGAAATCAATGCCTTTCTCTGGACCTCAATTTTCTTTATAAGACGAGGGGCTTGAACTAGAAGATAACTAAATTTCTTCTTCCTCTAAACTGTGATTCTAGAAGGATTAGGCAGTTGGCAGAGACAAGGACAGTCAATCTAAAAGTTGATTGTCTAAACAAATTTCCATCAGCAAAAGTGCTATAAAATAGCACTCATGGGAGTGAGGGCTGGGAGAGTCTCACCATAATTGTCTAAGGACAGAGACCAGGAGAATTGGAATCTCAGGATTAGACTAGATTGGAGATAGTTTTCATGAGTATTAGGGTTCTGAGTTCGTTCAGGAGAAGGTAATGAGTAGGACTAGTGAGTATTTGAAGTAGATGGAGCTTCTTGTCTTTATTTTATATGACTTAAGAGCCTCCTACTTTTATAGAGCCTTCCTGACCCTCCTATTTGAACAAATGTCCATTTTTTTCCCCCTGAGGCTGGGATTAAGTGACTTGCCCAGAGTCACACAGCTAGGAAGTGTTAAGTGTCTGAGACCTGAATTCAGGGCTGGTGCTCTATCCACTGCGCCACCTAGCTGCCCCCAAATGTCCATTTTTTAAAAAAATACCACTTTTTACATGAGTTTGAGCATAAAAACACAGATAAGCAAATAAATTGAACAATAAAACTCATAAAATAATATATTAGAAGCCATTTATAATTTGCTAATGGCAGAAAGACAAATTGGACCAGTCACATGATAAAAGCAAAGGATGGCAAGATGCTCCATTGATATGCCTATGTTGTCAGGAAAAATTGAAGATAGCTTCCAGGGTATTGGATTGACCCCATGTGGTATATTTTTATAAGAACATGAACAAGAGTTTTATGGGATAGAAAAAGGGTAAAAGAAGAGGAATTTATTAAGCACATACTGTGTGACAACCATGTTGCTAAGCACTTTACAAATACATTTCATTTGATACTCAAAACAACCCTGTGAAGTAGGTAATATTTTGTTCTCCATCTTATAGCCCTAGAAACTGGGATAGAAGATAAATGACTTGTTCAGAGTCAAATGCCTGGTAAGAATCTGGGGTCAGATTTGATGCATAGGTGTTCCTGCAAGTCCAGAGTTCTATTCATTGGGACTCCTAGCAGCTATGCATGGGTCTTGATCTCCATTTTTAAGGAAACTATGGAAAATATGCTATCACAGATCCATTTGAGTAGTTGAATGTATTCATACACGTGCATGTATATGTATGTTATTTATGCATATACACGTATATACTACATGTGATGGAGTGCATAGAATGATAACGTTGCAGTAAAGATTAGCTTCAAATCCTGCTCCTGACCCATATTGTCTGCCTCAGGACAAATCATTTAATTTCTCAATGGCTTAGGTACTACCTGAATGCAAATTGCAGAGAAGATACTGGTTTGTTTTCGTAGGAGTTATACCTTCACTAAGAGCTTCTTACATTGATGAAATTAGAAATCTCCTAAATATATATATATATATATATATATATATATATATATATATATATATATATATATATATATATATATATATATATACATTTATATTAATCTATATATATATACACACACTTTTATAAAATAATACCAATAATTTCTTAATTGTTTTTTTTCCTTATAATCTAATCTCTTTTTCCACTCTGTTACTAATTCCATATGGTCATCTAGTGGTGCAGTGAATAGAGTCATAAACCTGGAGATAGGAAAATCCATTTTCCTGAGTTCAATTCCAGCCTCAGATACTTATTAGTTGTGTGACCCTGGGCAAGCCACTTAACCCAACTTGTCTCAATTTCCTCATTTGTCAAATGAACGGTGAAGGAAACAGTAAATCACTCCACTGATCTTTGCTAAGAAAACTCCAAATGGAGTTAAGAAGGGTCAGATATAATTGAAAGGAATAAATAAGAAATTACAGCCAATTACATTCTATAGTAGAGGCAGGAAGACTTGGGTATGGCTCACCTCTGACATATGTTAGCTGCCTATTATTGAGTTGCTTAACTTCTCATAGTTCCAGGCAACTCCCCAAGATTAAGTTAGTCAACACAGTATGGCAGCCCTGTTCTTCCGCTTGTTTTAGTAGGGTTTCAAACTAAGGATGGTTTTAACATTTTAAAATAAAGTTTTATCATATTTTCATATTTAAAAAATAAATTCTTTGTTCACTAGCTGCATCAAAATAAAGAGTGACCAAGTCCTGGTCTATAGTTTACTAACTTCTGACCTAAATCAACAAACTAAAGCTGTGGCTTGTGTTAGACTTAAAGCTTAAACTTCTCGAAGGCAGGGATTATATCACTTTTTTTTCATTATATCTCCAATATTAGTGTATATGTATATATGTATGTGTATATGTTTATGTGTGTGTGTGTGTGTGTGTGTGTGTGTGTGTGTGTGTGTATGAAGCATATGTAGCTAGATTTGGAGACTTGACTAACTTGTTATCAATAAGACCTAAATTCTAATCCTCAGAAAATTAATAGGTGTGTGTCCCCTGAATAAGTTATTTAATCTCTATCTGTATCAATTTCCTCTTCTGTGGAGATGATGATCATATAATAGCACCTTCTTCAAAATATTGAGAAAATATTTATCCATTGCTTAAAGCACTACATAAATGCTAACTATTATTACTGATTGATTGATTTTCTAATGCTAGGTAAATCTTTTCTTCTCTGGGCTCCGGTTTTATCTTAAATGAAGCCTTAAAGTACAATACCTCTAAGACTCTTTTCAGCTCTAAGCAGAATGTCCTTATTATTATCTGTATCCAAAATTAGTTCTAGTGTTTCACAGACTAGATGAAGTCTCTACTCAACTTAACATTGGTTGAAAGAAGGTAGAGGCTTCTGTGAGAAGTCTGTGATAAGAAGGAAAAAAATGAGTTTGTGGGTTTCTGTCTCTGGTGTCTGAGATGCCAAGGTCTCTTCTTTTGGTTACCTTCATGGTCTTAGGAAAAAGGAAAATAAGAAAACAACTATGTATTACACACACACATACACACACACACACACACACACACACACACACACAGAGGAAGCATACACTGCCTTGTCATCTTCTCAATCCAAACATTTGATAACACATCATAGAGACTATACAAAAGAAGGATGACTCAGGATCCCAGTTATCACCTTGGTTATGTTAACTTGCTTGGTGACATATACTTAAGATCAAATGACCATATATTGACAGAAGGAAAGGACTTTAGAAGCCACTGAGCCCAACCTTCTCATTTTACATGTGAGGAAACTAAGGAAGTGAAATTAAATGACTTTCCCAGAGTCATCCAGCTAATAAATGTTAAAGGTAGAATTTGAACTTTGATATTTCTGACTCCTCCAACTGTCTAGCAATCTCATTGCACTTTCATCTGTCACCGAAAAATATCATCAGTATGTCTGATAAAAGTGGGAGCATCCTACCACCAAACCCAGAGGCCCATCTTGGCACAAACTGTGGTTAAAAGCCAGCTTTCACTTCCCATGAAATTGTCCTCTGTAATATTGTTTTTTGGGAACTTAAGTCTACTCATTCTGTCTACCAGTAGCTAAAGCCTTGTCTATGACAACTCAATGATTATGGTCTGAGTTTAGGATACTTCTAAAAGTTACCATGATATATCTCCCATTCAGCAAGTGTCCCACTTAGCTATTCAAGAAAAATGGTGCCATATAACTCTTGAAAAGGGCCTATTTTCTGTGACTTTTGTGAATTTCAATGACTTTTGATGTCTGTGTAGCAGTTGCAAAGAGAAAGGGATTCCTGGATTTGCTTTTGATGATTTCTGGTTCAATCCCCTGCAGACACAGACAATGACTACGTCAGTACTCTCCTGATATTTATACATTCATTCTAGCCCTATGCTTTGAAAAGTAGAATGATGTAATGAAAAGAATGCTGGACTTTCAGTTGGGAAATCTGTACTTAAATTTTAACCCTGCCACTTACTAGCTCTGGAATCATAGATAAAACACCTATTCTCTGATCCTCAATTTCCCCATTTCTAAAATGGAAATAATAATTTTGAACTATGTACCTTACCAGATTCTTGTGATAAATAAAGCTATAATTATCATAAGGCTGACATAACTTTGTTCTAGGATACCAAGAAATAGAGAGTAAAATGTGATTCTTCCCAGAAGGGCTATACACACATATTATATGTATGTATATATGTGCATCCATACAGACATGCACATAGATGTATGTATATATGTGTGTGTGTGTGCGTGTGTAAAAATAAAAATAGATATATAATGATCCTGTTCTAATGGTACCTTGAGCCATCCCTACTTTTAAGCAAAGATTGGACTACTTTCTCTTCTAGACACACTCAAATTTCAATTGTGCCTGCTCTCTGTTTCCTTACCTAGACTCTCTTTCATCCAGTTTTTTTTTTCCCTTGAATCTTCTAATGCCCCATTATAGTGTGAAAATGATCACAGGATCTCAGATCTATTCCCAATGTGACCAAGAATCCTATGTACACACTGAGAAATTGTCATCTCTTTTTTTGAATTCTTCATTGAAAGAATTTCTTCCTCCAAAGGCAGTCCAATTCACTTTGGCAAAGCTTCAAATGTTAGGAAGCTTTTCATTCAGCAATCTTTAATTTAGATTTCTTTAACTCCCAACCAGGGTTCCTGGTTCTGACTTCTGAGGACAAGCCCAGCTACAAGCTCTCTGTTATGTTTTTTTCACTTTATTAACAGTGTGACCTGGACAAATCAGGTTACCTCTCAGAGGTCAAATTGCCTAATCTGCAAAATGAAACTAAATAGTAGAGTCAGCAGCTTTGGGTTAAAATTCCACTTACTAACTGTGACCTTAGGTAAGTCACTCCTCTTACTTCTCCTAGTCTTCTCCCAAAAGCACATAATAAAAATTTAAGAGTTACAATAATAAGAGCTTTTACTTTTATTGTTTGTCTGGTTTTTGCTTTAATGAAAAACTGTTGTTTTAATTTGCTGCTCTGCCTCCTCCTCCCTTCTTATGTCTTATTCCAGTGTCCCTAAGGACAGGTTTTTTTTGTTTGTTTGTTTGTTTTTTTGTTTTGTTTTGTTTTTGCTACAGTTCCTTGTATCAACACAGACACCAGCTTTTATTCCTACTTTGCTTATTACATATTTACAGAGACAGAGATAGATATATAGAGAAAGACAGAATGAGAGAGAGACAGAGAAACAGAGAGATAGAGACAGAGACAGTCAGAGACAGAGAGAAAGAGACAGAGACCAAAAAAGAGAAACAGAGAGAGAGATAGAAAGAAGGAAGGAAGGAAGGAGTGAAAGAGGAAGCAAGAAGGGGAGGAAAGAAAAGAGAGAGGGAGGAAGAAAGGTCACAGATATCCTTTGGAACATAAATCTTGTCTCTTTCTACCTTTCTGTTTCTCAAGGTTCAAAATTCACCCCCAGGAAGCAAAGGAAACTTAAGGCAGGTGAAAGTTTCCTTAGATTGCCATAGCAACCATTTTAATTCACTTTTAAATGTGGAATTTAGTTTGCATAAAGTTACTATTAACTAGATTTGAAATTTCCAGCTACCTACAAGTCTCATCTTAAGGGATTTGCCTCCAACCCAGCCCCCATTACACACATTTATTGTACTTTATTGTACTATGGAGTTGAAATATTTTACCCTTAATAGAGGGGCAGCTATATGGCACAGGGAATAGAGGACTAGGCCTAAAATCAAGAAAACCTGAGTTCAAATTAAGAAACTTAATATCTGTTTGACCCCATGCAAGACAATTAACTCTACTTGCCTCCATTTTCTCATCTATAAAATGAGTTGGAGAAGGAAATGACAGTATCTTTGCCAAGGCATCCTTCTCCATTAAAAGGAGTCATAAAGAGTCAGATATGACTAAACAATGAGAAAATCATTTGTAGGATTCTGCATCTGCTCCTTTCTCCCACAACTAAACAAATTTCCGTCAACCCATTCTTTCCAGATTGTGAAAAGAGCAGACTCTAGAATAGAGAACATGGGTTCAGATCACATACTCTGATGATTGTCACTTTGAGCAAATCACTTAATCCCTTGAGATTCCATTTTCTCTGAGGCTTGACCCAGCTTTAGGTTTCTATTATTTGAATGAACTATTAAAGATGTTTCTTGTCTGAGTAAAATCTTCATTGAACCAATAGTTTAAGATGAACACATTAAGGAATATGGAGGTCCCACTATGATTTGCTCAATATTAAAAAGGATATAAATAGTGGGGTCTAATTTGAACACAGTTCCTTTGTTTACAAATGCACTATTCCTTCCATTAATAATTTAAACTATATCTGAAGTAGAAATCACCTCCACTATATCCCTATCAAATATTTTTATAGTCTGCAAGAAATTATCTCCAGTTATAAGGAGCTCACTACATCATGTGGCAATCCATTTCATTGCTGGACAGTGCTAATCATTAGAAAAGTTCCTGCCAAGATTCCAGCATTTTTGCATTATCTGTTGTTATGGATTATCTTCACCAGACCTCCTTTTCATTCATGTCTATAAGAAAAAGTTGATGGTGGCCCATTAATTTTTTAAAGGTCCCCTTTTCTGTAATGGGTCTTGCTTAAATAGGTCATCCTTTTTGTGGAGGCAAAGGCATAAAAATAGCTATCTCTAGACATTTAACAATAGGTTTGAATATATTTATAAAGACAGATTTTTTTTTTGCATTCTATATTTGTTAAGCATTTATCCCATTCCAATCATTCACCCGGTTAAAGGGAGCTTCATTTGATTATGCTCTGGAGAAACTGCAGTAGACTTAAGGGAGTTTTTTTCAACAACAAAGAACAAATACAGGTCACTTGTAATTCTGTAATGAAGGCTGAGTACAGTGCCATTTTATTTCTGGGAAACAAATAATCAACCAAGTATGATTTTGGTGCTAACTTAATCTTAAAATCATCAGATTTCAGAGAAAAAAAAAGATTTTGGGACCATGAAAACAGAATTTCAGAATCAGAAGAGAAGTTAGAACACAGTGAATGAATCAGAAAAGATCATCAAGCTCATCAAATACAGCCCCCTCCTTTTTTAGAGGAAGCAAGTGAGATGTGTTTTACATTGCCAGCATCACTACAGATATGACTTTAAATTAGTCATCTTTCAGAAGCTCATTATCCTCAACTCTCCAAAGGACATAACAATACCTATTGCCCCAATAAACATCATAAGGTATTGTTGGGTATCAGAATTAAATATTTAATGCTGAAAAGTAAAAAGCATTGTGAAAAGTAAAACATAAGATCTTAGATTTAGTGGAAGAAACATAGGGAGATCATGAGGAAATAAATGAAAAGGACACTACTTCTAGAGTTTTAGAACCTTGCTTCAATTCTGACCCATAAATGTATACATACCCCCTAAAGGACTAATCTCATTTTTAAAAAATTTGCTTATTTGTACAAAACAAGGGAAGAGTCCCTTTAGCTTTTCAGATTTTTTCCAGATCCATGGTCTCTTAAATCCTTTCATTTTCAGGTAAAATTGAGATCCAGATAGATAAAGAAGTAAATTGCATGGCATGGCATTATTTTGATTTTTGAGATTATTTTAAAGATTCTCCAGGAACTCATGAGTCAGATCTCAGTTTAACTATTTGACTGAAAAAAGGAAATACATCTATCTTATATTTTCAGATAGTGTGAACCCTGTACTTTGTCCCCACATTCTAGATAGGACATCCCAAATCAAACATGGAATGATTGAGAGTGTTTGCAATGACATCAGGCTGAAACATAGGTGGCAGATGGAATCTGATTCAGTAGGTGAGGGGGTAGGACATAGGTGATCCTTCTCTTCCTTTCTAAAAACCTTTTGCCTCCTAGTCCCAGTGGTCCTGAAGGAATGCATTGAGTCTCTTTTGGTCATGACTGGGAGCACAAACTGCAATCTGAGACTGGAAGCTCTGCTCAAACCAACTTGTGAATGGAAGTGGGAATGAGTGGCAAGAAGGACATTACTTGGGAGAATATGCATGTTCACAGCTCAGAGGATTAAAGGCCCATGTTCTTATCACCACTGAACAGAGTATTATAAATCCAGTCTTAGAATACCAAATCCCCTTGTGGCTCGGCCATTGTTTGGGAATATTAAAAAGCCCTGAGACAGAAATAATCAGTTTCCGAATGACACATTGTCAAATAAAACATTTCTCATATTATCCTTTTCTCTCCTTTTCCTGGCTCCCTCTCCCGTGCCTGGATAATTTAACATGAAAAATATATTTAAATGAGGCTGAGTTGAATGGATTTCTAAGTTTGACTCTTCTGAAGGATCTCAGTAGGGTATCTGTGTGTGTATGTGTGTGTGCGTGTATGTGTGCACCTGTACATGTGTGTGTATGTTAGAATGTTGTCAGTGTATGGATTAAAGAAGCAGGCTGTGATTTGTGGGTTCATAGATTTATAAATAGAAGAAACTTCAGACATCTAGTCCACCTCAGTAAATTGAAGTCCAGAGAGTTTGGGGGTAGTGACCAAGGTTACACAGCAACTACAAAATGGCAAAGCTGGGATGGTGAGCCAACTCCATTAAGTCCAAATAACTCCTTCCAATATACCTTTATTTTCTACTCCATACATTTCTAGTATACTATATCCCAAGCCATGGGTTACCAACACAGGTTATGAGGAAGCATGGAGATAGCTTGGAGGGGCAAAGAAGGCAAATGTCTTTATTCCCTACTAATGCAGGTCATGGTAATGGCTCTTATTTTTAATAGCTCTCCAGTCAGTCCACAAGACTGATTATTCACTTACTATGAAATTCTCCCCCCATAAAAGGACAAGAATGAATCAGCACCTTTCCTTAAGGCTAGATGCACATGTATAGAAATATATAAAATAAGTCTCAAGTAATTTTTAGAGGAATAGCACTAAGAATCAGGTATATTGGGATTCATTTTATTTAGAAAGTGGAACCTAAGCTGTCTTAGAAGAAATTGGGGCTCTCTCAGAAGCTCATTATCCTCATCTCGGCAAAGGTCATAACAATACCTTCCCCAATAAACATCATAAGATATTCTGGGGCATCCAAATTAAATACTTAATGTTGAAAAGTAAAAAGCATTGTGAAAAGTAAAACATAAGATCTTAGATTTAGTGGAAGAAACCTAAGAAATCATAAGGAAATAAATGAAAAGGACACTATAAAAACAGAGGTGAGGAAGGAGAACATTTGAAATATAGGCACTAGTATACATTATCCCTCTTGATTATCACAAGAACGTTGTTGTACTTTATGTATAAGTCATATCACCCCCATTTTACAGATAAGGATATAAAGAACCATGATTTGTCTTAATTTCCCAAGGTCAAACAACCAGGAATTATTAATCTAGCAGTTGGACACAGGACCTCTGAACCAAAATGCAGTTTTCCATTACATAGTGCAGGAGAAATAAGAAATAGAAAAGCTGCTTCTTGTTCCTTCAGGGAAGCTAGCCTTCCTATTGCGTCTCTGGCTTCAGACTGAAGACTTCCTCATATACAAAATGAGCA
Source organism: Sminthopsis crassicaudata (assembly GCF_048593235.1). Lineage (NCBI taxonomy): Eukaryota > Metazoa > Chordata > Mammalia > Dasyuromorphia > Dasyuridae > Sminthopsis > Sminthopsis crassicaudata. The sequence continues at coordinate 457,334,338 of NC_133618.1, read as the reverse complement.
ATTTCTAATTGGAGGAGGAGACAACATAGAGAGGAAACAGTTTCGGGTAAGTTGATAATTTAGACTTGACCCAGGCATTTTACAGATCAGGAAACTAAGGTCCAGAGAGATTAATGGATTTGTTTCAGGGTTCACAGATAGGAAGCAGCAGTGCTAGATGTGAACCCCAAGTTCTGATTTTAAAATCCAGTATTTTTCCTCCACTATATCAAGATGCTTCATTGGTGGAAAAAGTTGATCCTTTTGTGTTTTTCCTCCTCCCCTCTGTGAAACGTTTTTTAAGAAATGCTCAGATTCAGGAGACAGCTCATGACCTTCAGGTCTGTGCCGTGTGTAATCTCACAGAAATCAAACCCCCTCCATAGGGCCAAATCAAATAGACTAGCATTCTTATTTTTGGAAACTCTGAAACACTCCACAAACCTCATTTCACAGTGGTCTCCCCTAGGTGTATGCAGCACAAATCGGATTTGGCATCAGGTCTTTGAAGGAACCAGAGTTACCTCAGCTTTCTCCCCAGATTCCTCTCTAGCTCTGACCCTTCATTAATTTTCCTGTGTCAAAGTCAGAGACCTTCCCTAAGTCTCTGCCTCCTCACTGACTCCTCCACCCACCCCTCACACTGTGCAATGAACCTGACCTCTCCCCCTATTAATTCCTCCCACACCTATACTGTGTTTCAGCTTGCTGGTCCTCTGTTTCTGGAGGCAGAGATGAGTAGGAGTAAAAAATGCAGAGAGGCAGTCGTGGGCAGGTACCACTGCAGGTGGTAGGATTATCCAAGGTAGGGAAAGAACCATACTTTCTTATCCTAGCCTCTGAGAGCTCCTCACCCATTCTCCTCAAAGAGGAAGGAGTGGGAGCTGGTCGCATGGCAAGGCCCTGGGGATATCCAAATAATTTTTTCTTCAGTTCTGTGCTCTGTGCCTTTCGGAGAGCTGAGAATCACTGTGGTCCTGCCAGGCTGTGATGATAACTCTGTTATGAGACATCCAGCTAGAGAGGAGAACATCTCATTCAAATACACGGTGATAATGGAACCTTCCTGTTTTAAGAGCTCCAAGTGCTCTCCTTAGAGCAAGAAAGAAATATTTCTAGGTCAATTCATTGAGGGCAGAGATCTAGGATCTAGAGCAGGGGTAGGGGACTTCCAGTTCTCAATCTGTATAAAGCCCTAGAAATCATTTGCTAAGGTAGCAGCAGGGGATGATGAGCTGAAATCTGGGTATAACAATCTCCCACTGCTTGAGTTCCATAAGTTGATAATTTTGTATGGTACAGGAATGATGTTATAAATATCCAAATGGCCCTTGGCAGAAAAAAAGTTCCCCATCCCTGGTCTAAAGCAAAGCTTCTTAACCTATTGGATCATGTAACTGAAAATGGGGTCACATAATTGAAAATTATGATTTATCATCAATCTATTTTATATAACTGTATATTCCAGGTTATGTAAAAAATTTCCCAGGTGAAAAGGGGCTGTAAGTGGAAAAAGTTTTAAGAACCTCTAATCTAAAGAACCAATAACCCCAGAAATTACAAAATTTTAGAATTTAGAAATTTAGAATTTAGCTGGATGAAACTTCAGATGCACATATTTCTTATGTGCTCTTGGACAAGTTGTGTAATTATTTTGGGCTTCTATTTTCCATGTTTTGAATGAAAAAAATTGATCAAGTAGGCTCTAAGCGTTCTTCCAACTTTAAAGCTTATGAAGCTATGAATAAACTGTGTCACTGAGAATTGTTCTCAAATTTTTGTTGCTGATGGGTTTTTTTTTCCCATGTTACAGTACTCTGCTACTTGGTACACTGAATCCCTTGAAATGATTGGAAGTTGGTTTGTATAAAGTTTCCTTTTAAAAACAGCTTCCCTTATAATTGAATTCTGCATATTAATATTTTGTAATGTGATGCAATGTGTGATGTATTTTGTATATATAGTATAAACAGTACTAACCATACTATGTATCTAGATTAAGTTAAATTTATATTAAACAAAATTATGCATTTTCTTTAATTTGCCATAAGATCCTAAGTTTTGCAAAACTATTGCTATAAAGCATTCCCAATAATTTGGATTTACATGAGTCATGATGCAAGTCATTGATTGGCAGATTGGCAATCTGATGCTATACTAAGGGCCAGTTTTAAATTTGATACCCTCTTCCTTTTCCAACTCAATTTTCCTTTTTAAAAAATATCTCCCTTCCTTATACACATATTTTTCTCCTACTCTCAGTTCAACTATCCATTGCAACCATATTCTCATAGTGTCTCTAGCATCTGAGAATGAAACTGATCAATAAATTCATACAATCCATATTTCACACACACACAAAAAATTGGATCTGCAAAATAACCTAGAAATAATCTACTCCAACAAACTCATTTTATAGAGGAGGAAGCTGAGACCAAAAGGAGATAGATGTGATTCTCCTATCTGAGGCAGTAAAGTCAGGGTATTTATTTTTTTAAGGATAAGAAGAAAGGGAGATGCTTAATACAATGAGATTGATTACTAGTGAGTAAATTGTAGGAAGAATGACAGATTAGTATTATCATATAGGGGAAGTGTTTTAGAATCCTTTCATTAAATGTTTTATTGAAAACTTAATACTAAACATCAATACACAACCAATTCAGTAATTATTAATCACCATCTACAATTCAAACTGTATTCAAGACAATGGAGATAAACATACAGAAATATAATAATTTCTGCCCTCAAGCAGATGACATTTGTTTGTGTATAGAAAGGAACCTAACCTGTTTTAAATGGATTGGTTTTAATTTATTATTTTCAATACACAAATATCACACTGATTTTTTAGTCTCCTACTGAATCCCCAACAGGATTCCTTCTTCATTCTCATTCAATTTTCTTCACATGTCTTTTATCTTAATGATATTGTAGTATTCCATTACATTAATGTGCTGCAATTTAGTTAACTATTTGTCTACTATTGGATATTTTGGTAAATTCTAGGTTTTTAGCTATTACATATAGTGCACAAAGAAAATCTCTGAAAATCAGGCTCTTTTTTCCCCTTGGATAAAATACTTTCAGTATATTTTTCCAACAATGAAAAGATTTTTGTTTTAAGAGCTCTAAGTATTCCCCTTAGAGCAAGAAGGAAATATTCCTAGGTCAATTCAGCATATAAATATTTTGTAACTTTTAAGGCATATTGACTAGTTATCTTTAGGCATTTTGGAAACAAGACATTGTATAAAGGACATTGCATTTGGAATTAAAGGACTTAGGTTCAAATCCTAATACTTCTATTTATTATAAGATTGAACAGGTTACTTCCTTTTCTCCGGGCCTCAGTTTGCTTCTAGTAAAGGAGTAAAAATAAATTAGTTAATGAAATGAAGTAAATTAGGCTTCCCTGAAAAAATTAAAAATATATATTAGGCTAGATGGTACCTGACTTCTTTTCTACCTGTAAATTCTATATATTTTAGAATTATATCAAATAGGTCTTTACCTACTAACTCTCCCTGTTCAAGAAGCCAAATCCAGTCTTACTTAGCAGGCGTTCTTCCCACTCTCCCAACTATGGAGCTCCCTGAGCCTTGCCTGGACCCAGAAGTGTCATTTGCCAGGCCTGCATCTGCTCAGCTGAGAAAGAGAAGTGTATTCACTGCCTCCCTGAGCTCTTCTTCCCATTACTGTCAATTACAGGACCAAATGAGAAAACAGATGAGACCAAGGAGGGGAGGGAAGGAGGAGGGGGAATCCTAATGAGAGCTGCCATATTGTGCTCATAGAGTTGTTTCCCGTGGCAGATTGGAAGCAAGGACCATGGGGAAAGGCACAGCTCATTTCTTTATAGTTCTCCAAACAGGGGGCCCATCCTTGCTTTGTAGCACCCCCTCACCCCAATCTTTGGGACCAGATACCTAATACTGCATTGCATGCTTGAAAACTCTGGTCTAGATTAATCTTTGGGGGACTGAAAAAAACCTCCTTTTGTTAACAAATCTTCATCAATGTTCTGATGACTCCAGCCATCTTTGCTACTCATGCATTCCACCTGGTATTTACAGATGGGCTGTGCGTCATTGGTTAACTTATCTCATCCATTGATCTCCTGCTTAATACAAAAGTGATTTTTCTGTGCAAGAAATAAAAAAAAAATTGAACTATTTCTTGAATAGATAGCCTGAAGAATTGTTTTACCTCCGATTTAAAAGTATTCTTTTTTGTTGTTGTTCTATTTCTTCATTTCTAGGTTTTCCTCCTCTCCTTTCTTTCTCCAATTTCTCTGCTTCTTGCTCTCTACCTTTTTTCCCTTCCACATATACCTGCCTCATCTAGCAGAGTCGCAGGATCTCAAGCTAAATGAGATTTTTGAAGTTATCTAGCCTAGCCCTTGCCATATAAACAAATCCCTTCTGTGACATTTTGGGCGGGAGGTGAAATAGTTTAGTTTAAGCTTCTGGATTATCTGAGTTCTGGATCTTTTTTTTTTTGTTTTTATTTTTGTACCTCCAGTGACTACACTTAATAAACATTCAGTCAATCTTTGTTGAATTAAATTAAATTGAATTTAGTTACTAAAAACATGGTTTAGGATATAGAGTCAGATGACCTGGGTAGACATTTTCACTTTGCTACTTATATCTCCATATGTTTCTCTACCAGAATATAAGCTCCTTGGGGACAAGGTCTTTTTTTCCTCTTTTTTCTTTGTATTGTCAATGCTTAGAACAATGCCCAACATATAATAGGTTCTTAAATAATTCTTGCTGACGGATTTAACCCTCTAAGGTTCTGAAGTCCTCAGTCATCTTATCTGTAAAATTAAGGCATTGGATGAGAACATTTCTTCCAAGCTCTTGAGTTATAAGCCCAGCCATGAGACTTCATTAACCCTAAGTTGTTGTTCTCCCTCCTATAGGGCGGCCTGATTGCCCTCCTTCTGCTCTTGCTGGTATTCACTGTGGCACTTTATGCCCAGCGGCGCTGGCACAGACGACGGCGGGTCCCACAAAAGAGTGCTAGCACAGAAGCAACCCATGAGATCCACTACATCCCATCAGTGCTCCTGGGACCCCAAGCTCGAGAGAGCTTCCGGAACTCTCGCCTTCAGGCCCACAATTCTGTCATCGGCATGCCCATCCGAGAGACTCCCATCCTCGATGACTACGACTATGACTATGAAGAAGAGGAGCAGCCCAGGAGGACGAACCATGTCTCTCGGGAAGATGAATTTGGGAGCCAGGTGACTCGGACCCTAGAGAGCCTAGGTCAGGCTAGTGAGGAGAAGATGGACTTTGAGAAAAAAGGTGAGTCCTTCTGTGACCCTTTTTTTTTCTATTCATTGATGGGAGAACATGTTGTGGGGAAAAGAACATTGGGAGTAGAACAAAATCTGGGTTTGAGGTTTGTCCCAATCATGTATTATCTGTGTGACTTGGCAAGAAAATTGATCTCAATAATCTCAGCTTCCTTATCTTTAACAATTAGATTGGATTAGATGGATTAGATTCATTCAGAGTTTACATTTGATGGTATTATATTCTAGTGGATGTTGGCTGAGAGGAACAAAGGAAAATGTCTAACTTTGGCAAGAGATATTGAAAGGTAGTTATTGGCAATGTTAATATTGTGTCCTTACCACTGGTAATATATTCTTCCTATCAAGACAAAATATTGTTATTGGAAGTAATTTTGACTTCTGAATCATAAGAAATAAGTTTGGATCTGGGCTCTATTAAGTCTTTAAGTTAAGCAAATAGTATAAGTATTATTTGTGTCTAGGTCTCCACAGAAGTAGGTAAAAGAGTCCTGGTTCCCATGGAAGCACTTAAAGTATGCATCGGTGTTATGTGTATGGTTATCTATTAGACATAGATATATGTACACACATATAATATATGTGTATATACATGCATGTGCACATGTGTATGTATGTACAAGTACATACACATATATAATATTTTTACTTTGAAGAAAATGCTGAAAATTCATAAAATGATCATAGAAATGGCCCAGAAATAAAAATTACAGCTCTCCTTCTTTTCTGGTGACTTCTACTCCCTGGTACCAAAGGCCTTAAATAACTAGCCAATCAACAAGGATATATTGAGAGCTTGCTATATGCTAGGCATTATTCTAAGATATGTGCATACAAAAGGAGACATTTCTGACCTCAAGAAATGTATACTTTAATATGGGAGAGATCATGAAATTATGAATTACATACAAAATATATGGAAGATAGTCTTGCAGACATAGTTCTAACCCATGGTTTCGACTCTCCTTGAAAGGAAAACAAGCTTAGAAATTCTAGAAAGGAAATTCTTTTTCTCATCAGACTTGAACAATACAAATAATTCATATTAATATGGAACAAATTATTTAGGAATTGAACATTGTATAGGAATTATTTTCTCCTCTGCTTATTAGCTCCTCAGTCCAGAAGTCTGGAACTTCAAATTCTCTATGCTTCACATTTCACAGATAAGGAAACTTATACTAGAGATATTTAACCAGATTCATACAGCTTTTGTCAGAACTGGGGATTCTGCTTCTGACCAGGATCCTTCCATTCTTGATTCTACATAGTTTTTCTGCTTATATTCCCACCCTTCTCCAATGCATCCTTCACATCTAGAATCATCTTCCTTTTCCAGAAACTTGAGTCTTTTTGACAAGAACTTTCAGTAGTTCCCTGTTACCAAAAATGTGGAGTTTTTGCTCTAATGTGTAGGGCCCTCTGTAGTTTGCTACCTTTCTGAATTTTTTCTTTATTTTCTTTAATGTACTTTATGCCAAACTGGACTGTTTTCCTCTTTTCTTGTCCTACATTTTCTTATCTCTGTACATTTTTGAAAGTCACCTTTCCTACCTCAAAACCTGTCCCTCCTCAGGCTGTCTATTCAAATCCTTCTCTTCTTTTAAGGTCTGACTTAAAAGTCAACTTTTCTGTAGTCTTTTTTGAGATCCCTAGTTAGAAATTATATCCTTTCCTTACATTAGCCTAGATTCCTCCTTTGTCCCAGAACATCCTACTTAATAAAATATTTTCCTTCCTCCTCTAGAGGAAGCTTCCTGAAGGCAAGAACCAACTCTGTTATTCTTTGGGGGCTTAATTCTTTTCCTATAGCAGTAAGTAATCATTAGCCGGTTATGAAATTGAAACTCTCCTAGCCCAGAGAGCTATCAGTCGCTGATCTAAGTAGAAAACTCTCTGAAAAATAGGAAACTAATTGCCAGATTTTAGGCAAGGTGTTTAATCTCCCTCAGCTCAAAACTGAGAAGTGATACAAAATAGTTTGTTTTCCTTCTTTACCTACTGATAAAACTATATAAGAGACAGAGGCAAAGAAAGAAATAAGATAAAGGGACAATATAGTAATAGGCTGGATATTGTGGTTCATGACAAGCTTTTTTTTTTTTTTTTTTTTTTTTTTTTTTTTTTTAGGAATCTATTGCTTTCTTTCAGTCAGAAAGAAAGTTCCTAATTGGATATAAACCAGACCAGGAGAAATTATAAGACAACAGAGCATTGTGGTACATTTTTCCAAAGAGCAGACTTACTAGAATATTCTGATTTTTCAAGCTGGGCTACATGTATTCCTGTGAAATTGATAAGATGATTAAACTATACATAGGGCTGAGCTTACCTTACAAAGATGGGAAGATGTATCTAGGTAGCATCAATTTGTTAATTGTTGCAGAAGGCACCTCGAGTATTCATTTTCCAATACTAATTGGGCAGAAGGGACTCTTCTACAAGAAAGATACTTGGTCTTCTGAGTGCTTCAAAGGATATTCAGGATCATAGGATAAGAGCTGGTAATGGATATAGGATATAGGGAGTTATTGCCTAAGTATCTATATATCTCTTTGTATTCATAAACATGTGTAGCTATTTATAGCTAAATCTTTTGATAAGTCTGTGAGTCTGGATATGCCTCCGAGCAATTAATAAATGGCACCCTAGAAAGGACAGATTATTGGACCTGGTATCAGAAAGTTCATCAGTTTAGTCATTTTCCAGTCATGTGCCCCTGTGGAACACTTCATGACCCATTTTGGGGTTTTCTTGGCAATGATTCTGTAATGGTTTGTCATTTCCTTCTCTAGCTCATTTTGCAGATGAGGAAACTGAGGCACACAGGATTAAGTGACTTGCCCTGGGTTACACAACTGGTAAGTGTCTGAGGTGAGATTTGAACTCAGAAAGATAACTTTTCTTGCCTCCAGACCCAGCACTCTGTTCACTGTACCTCTTAACTGGACTCAAGAAGATCAGATATAGCCTCAGAAACTCACTAGTTGTGTGACCCTAAAAAAATCTACCTTGGTTTTCCATCTGTAAAATGGAAGCAATAATAGCACCAACCTTCCAGTTTTGTTGTGAGGATAAAATGAAAAAATATTTATAAAGCATTTTGAAAATCATAAAGTAATATATAAATGTTAGCTATCATTATAGAATTGAGAATGTAACTTATTAGTTCCTTGTAGGAAATCATGGAAAAATAGACCAGAACTTCAGAGCATAGGCAAAATGGCCTAATTCCAGCGTTCTTAATTTGATTTCTTTGAACATTTATATATATGTAAACATATATAGGTATAAATAATGCATATAAACATATATACACACACACAAATATATATATGTATATATATATATATGTGTGTGTGTATATATATATATATATATATATATATGTTGCCTGAATGTGTGTGTGTATATATATATATATATATATATATATTTCCACATAATTTGTTTTTTTTAATCAGATGTGTTTTATTTACATTTAAAAACATTATTTTGAGCAGGCACTTTTTGGACACTAATGGATTCCAAGACACTAAAATATTTAAGACTCATAATGGTGGAGAGAGCACTAAATTTGGGATCAGGGGACCTGGATTTGGATCCTATCTCTAGTATTGTAGCATAACTTTGACCTTGAGCAATTTTCTTAACCTCTCATTAATATGACAGATTTAGTGCCTCAGTTTTCCTTATCCTTAATATGAGAAGGTTAGATTTGATAATCATATATTTAGACCTAAAATGGGCCTGAAAGGCCATCAGGACTAAATCTTTCATTTTATTGATGAGGAAATTGAGACCCAAATAGGCACAAGAACATTTTAAATCCAGTCCTAGATACTTCCTAGTTATATAATCCTAGTTAGTGTCTAGAACTAGATTTGAACTTGGATCTTTCTTACTCAAATTCTAAGATCTCTACCAAGTCATGACCCTACTATCTTTAAAGAAAGGGAGTGAAATATAATGGGTAAAAATTGTCCTTAAAGTGAAGAAGATCTTGATCCAAAGCCTATCTCTAATCCATCCTACCTGTTAGCATGGGTATATTATCTAATCTCTCTCTCTATGTGTCTAGACAACTCTTTAAAACTGAGGTGCAAGTGAGCTGCTGATCTGTATCACATTATAAAGTGCTTCATAGGGAATTTTCTATAAAATGAAATCATGAGGGTTGGACCTTCCATTGCATTTCAACCCCCCCCCCCCCCCCCCCATAACTCTGCAAAAATGTTATTTATGTGTGAGTTCAGTTAGAGCCAAATAGTTAGCAATTATATAATGCTTTAACTTCAGCACAGTTTGGCTATAGAATTTTAAGAATTAGAAATAATCTCTGGTTGCTCCAGTGTTTCTCAGATTCCATTCCAAGAAACATCAAAGAGAAGGTTTTTGATGCCTTTGATACTTTTCTGGAGTGTCAATAGTGAGGGAACTCTTTCTTCATGAATCTAAGGACAAGAGGTATGTGACAAGGACATAAGGTGAGGAGCAGCTGTGGATCTAAAGCAAGGAATTAACAATGATCTGTCTCTGATTCAAGAGAAGAAAAGCTTTAAGAGACCCCAGCAAGGTTTGGAATGAATCCACGAATTGAAAAGTGTCTGGCAGTGAGGCAAAGTTCTAAAATGTGCCTGTGGCAAACTTGGGGGACAGGTCCTGCAGAGAGACAGGTGGTTTGGAAGGGGACACCAGATGTCCTGAGAATAGAAAGAGTATCTAAAGATTAAGGCAATGTGCACAACAAATCCTTTTTCCAATCCAAGAAACTATGCTATGACCTCAGGAATAGCTTGACCCAGGGAGCTACTCCCAAACACGAAGTCCAGAATGACAGAGGACAACATCTTCCTAAGCCACGATAGCCCAGGCTGTCCTGACTTGTATTCAAAGGACTTATTTTCATGAGATAATTTTAAATATGACAATAATAGGCTTCATTTTCCTCACTTTGGTCTACAACTCTCTCATTCCTTCTCATTTGTTCCAGACTTCCTAGACTACAGTTTATGAATTCCTTGAATTATATATTTCAAACTCCAAAGTGTTCTATGACAAATTATTTTGAGAACTGATATAGTCCAATCTCTTAATTTTATTTCATTTATTAATGTCCTTTGTCTTCATATTAAAGTAATTTCCCAAATCTCTTTCCTCCACATCTACAAAACGGAAATTATAATATTTGTTGTGCCTGTCTCACAAGGCCATTGTGAAGAAAAGCGTTAGTAAACTATCAGTAAAGAAGCATTTATTAACTATTTATTATGTACCGGGCATAGAACAATGCACTAATTTACATTATCCTCAGTGAGAGCAATACCTTAACTCTTTCTTTCATGTAGATTAGACTAGTTTTTTTTTTTTTTAATATTGTTATTTGTTTGTTTTATTGATGGGTTGTTTTTGTTGTGTGTGTTTGTGTGTGTATGTGTGTGTGTGTGTGTGTGTGTGTTTTTTCCCCGTGAATGATATTGAGACCTTCCTTCTTTGAGACTTGTCTTGAACAGGGAGCTAAAGGTTTGAACTGCTAATACCTCTTTTTCATAACCTGAATACTGGGCACCCAGGAGGATCTAGAGAGACTCTCACCTGCTTATCTGGTCAATTCTGATAGAAGCTTCTTCATTCAGCTGAATCAACTCAGGATGTCTAACACTGCCTGTCTTGGTTGATTATTTTTCTGCTATGGCTAAGCAAATTTGCTTTTGTTAAATGTGAATGATGTAGAGTCTCCCAATTTATTATAATGTCCAAACTGAATTGTGACAGGACTTGTCTTAGTCAGGCCCATCTTAGAACAAAGAAAAAGCCAAAACAGCTGTTGGCCTGAAGGAACTTATATGCCACCAGAGAGACAACATATGCAACATGTATATAAATAGTAATTTTGATCAGTATGACTAGATTATAAAGTAGATGGAGGGGAATGATGTGTTAAAAACTAAGAAGATAGAAAGTGACCAGGTTGTGATGAATTTTGAATGCCAACAAAAGGATCTTATTAAATGTGATCCTAGAGGGAATAGAGATCCATCGTGTGGTGACAGGGTCAGACCTACATTTGAGGAAAGTCACTTTGGCAGCTGTGTCAGAGAATGAAATGGAGTGAGGAAAGACTCATATTTGATTTTATGAGTCTATCAGAAGACTATTTCAATAGTCAGTCAAGAAATAAGGAGAGCCTAGACTATGATGATGATTTTATGAAAGGATAAAAAGGGAAATCTATGAGAAATTGTAGAGAGAGGAAAAAACACCACCAGTAAAACATACTAATAAGCACCATTGACATCAGTCTCTCACCAGATCGTATTTCATTTCAGTAGCAAGACCAGAACTAGAATTCAGGTCTCTAGAGACCAGACCAATGTGTTCAACAGGATGATAAATTGATTCTCGTTTTATTCAGTTTAAAAATGAAATTAAAAACATAAGCTTTCTTAAAGATGTCATTCAAAAGAGACAGCAGCATCCTATAGAGGGGTGACCTGCTTTGGCAATTCAATGGGCCTAGTCTTTTACACTTGAATACATTTTATATAAATTACTTCCGAATCCATGTATTTTTGAAAAGTTAATGATGTTGAAGATTTCTATAGTAGGAATATCAAAGGTAAAATTCTGTAGTTGTAGATTTGGAGGATAAGAGATTTAACTTGGAAGGGACACCAGAGGCTCCTTAATCCAACTCCCTTTATTTGTAGATGAGCAAACTGTTGCCAAGAGAAGGTAAATTACTTGCCTGAGATCAAACAGGTAGGATTTAGATTTGAGGGCTGTGACTTCCAAGCCTGTTACATTTGCAGTCCTCTCCCTCCATAGTCTTTATTCTCATTCAATAAGCATGAAATGAGCATCATGCCTTGCAATTAGAGGGGTAAAATATTCTCACTTTATTGTCTTTAGGGGATCATGCTTTATATAATATGTTCAGGAATGGGAATGGTATACATTTTGATACCTTCACCCAGGATTTCCTCTTCCATTTTCTCTATCCAAAATCTAATTTTAACTTCAAAGTCTAGCTTAAGTTTTCTTCTTCTATTAAGTCTTTCCTGATGGGTAAAGGGAAGGGAAATTTCTTGGCCAGTGTCATAGAGTTATTTAAGTAGCATAGCCATAATTCCAATTTAGGCTGTTTGACTCCATCTCTAGAACCCAATCAACACTGAATAAGCCAGTGAGTCAATGAGCATTTGTTAAGTACTCGTGTGCCTCAGCACTGGGAATACAAATACAAGTAGAACAAAAGACATTTCTGCTTTCAAAGAACTTAAAGTCCAGTTCAAGGAAAATATTCTATAAAGGGAAGGTGAAAAGTGAGTGTAATGGATAAGGATGAAGATATAAGGATACAGGGTCATCTGGCATAGAGATATTGTAGAGAAGATCTGTAACAGCAGGAAAATGATGTAGAAATAAATGAAGAGATAACTGACCTGGGCAGCCTTTTAAAAATGGAGGTTCTAGGAGAAATAAGCCAATCCAGAGGGAGGCCCCAAGGATTTGTCGGTGTTTCCAATATTTCAAATACAGAAGTTAAACCAGTTTCCAGAGTCAGGAGATTTCTGTGGCATGTTAGGGAAAATCTCCAATCAAAAGTGCAGCCTAATATAGAATGAAGTACTTTTTTACTGGCTTGGTATCCTGGCTTTTCTACCCAAATTACTTTGGGCAAGAGACTTAATCGCTCTGGGTCTCAGTTTCTTCACTTATAAAATAAGTAGCTTGGACTAGATGGTTTCTACACTCTCTTAGAATCCAATGTCCCTGCCAGCTCTCTGTCTGTGATTCTGTGATCCATGAGGATCCACAGAGATAATACCTGTCAAGCACTAAGCATAGTGCCAGGAACATAGTAGGTACTATGTAAACATTTATTCCCTTTCCCCTAATCACATGGTCCAGTGAAACATGAAGGAGCTACAAATCGGTGGCAAAGCTCTTTATTTGATCTTTCCAGCCCTGAGAAATTCTCTGTATCTCCAAGAAAAGCTGCCTGCTATCACCACCCATCCATTCCTGGCATCTGCCGTATAGGAGGAAAAATGGCATACCTTCTGATTTCAAACACATTCTCCACTCTCTACTGCGCATTTTAGAGATAGGGTCAATGCCATGAGTAGCGATTCTCAGCCTTCTTCTTTCAATGCCTGCCTTGGATGTGGCTTTGTAAATTTTACTTGCGATCATTTTGCCTTCTCAGGACATTATAGAAGCCAGAAAGCGTCTAGTTAGTTGAAAATGAGCTTCAGAGGTCAGCCTACAAAGTGTCCAGATATGAGATAGTTCCTTCATTTATTTATTTTTATTTTTCCCCTTTAAAGGCAAAAACAAAAAAACAAAAACATTTGTTTCCATTACTAAAGTACTTCATCTAACTCCAATTAATAAATTGCCCCATCAAGAGTGAACAACAAACCCTGGCTCTACTTACAAGCTTTTACCTTCTTGTAGTTTCCCTTCTGTTTCTAGACTATATCTATTGTTTCTAAATGCCTGGGCTTAGGCAAAAAGGGTGACTTTGTCAGAGTTGAGCTTGGCATCCCCAGGCAACAGTCCTCAGAGCTGTCTCGGCGCTCTCTAAAATAAGATATAGACTGAGATTTGTCATCAAACCACAAACAGTAATGTCACTAAAGCTGTCACAAGAGCCCCTTAAAAATGTCACTTTCGAGCATTAATTGCCAGGATAGCAAAACAAATGCAGGTTCCTTCGAACATTTGCTTGTTCCCTCTCCTCCCACGCTCCCCTTTCCTTTCCCTTGCTCTCATTTCTCCTTCTTTGTGCAAACCCTAGTCTACCCCCACTCCTCATGTCTTTATCTTATTTTGTTTCCCCAGTGCCTCATCTCGATTAGAATGTCTCCAGCAGGCTGCACTGGGCTCCTGCTATAATTGATCGGGTGAGAGAATATTGGTATATGTCAGGGGCTGGGTAATCCAAGCCCACTCAGTTGTCGATACAGACATCTCCTAAGTGAGGCTAGAGAGTTTTCCTATTGGTCATGGATCTCTGGACCCCTCAGTCTGGCTGTTTGTGTTGAGATCCTGCTCATCAGAATGGATGGCAGCAATAGGAAGACTCTCATCTGTACAAGGGTCTGTCACTCGATTAGACCAATGGGACAATGCGGTCGGTGCCTGTCTCGCTCCTGCAGAGAACCCAGGCTGCTCTGACAATAATGGCTCTGTTAGCTCTAGGACTATATTTGTTAGACATCCTTTCATCAGTGTGAGGTACTTGGATCTCTGCTGTGTAACATTTTTATCAATGATTTGGATCAGTGGAGTCAAACTCAAATAGAAAGAGTAACTACTAAGCCATAATAAGAATCTCAGCAATTGACTTAGAAAACCACTATTTTGATTTATCTATGTTTCACTGTATTTTTATTAAATATTTCTCAAAAACATTTTATTTTTACTTGGCCAAACATGTTCCCCCCCCAGGGGGCAATGTATTCCCTAGGCCATGTGTTTGATACCTCTACTTACACATTTATCAAACTGGCTGAGAAGATACAAAGCTGGAATGGATAGCTTATCAACCACGTGATAGAATTATAATCCAAAAAGAGATGAATAGGATAGCACATAGTGGAAAATATGATAAAATTGAATCTGATAACAATAAATGTCCAGAAGGTGAAAATATCAACTTCCTAAGTACCTAATAGATATGGTATAGCTAAAAAATAATGTGACTGAAAATGATTTAGGTATTTTAGTGAACTACAAGGTCAAAATGTGTGACTAACTAATAGGGAAGCACTGATTTTGAGCAGGAGGTGATATTCCTGTTGTACTGTGCTTAGGCCAGAGCCCATCTGAAATATTTTTAATATGTGGAAGAAAACTAGAAGGAAGGCTCTGAGACCATTATATAAGAATTTGCTAAAGAAATTTGGGATGCTTAGTCTAGAAAATAAAATAAATAAATAAAGAAGGCTTATTATGAGGGGAAGGTAAAAGATGTTTTCAAATACTAGAAGGGCTACTGAGTTCAAAAGGGATTGTGGGGCCCAGAGGTCAGAAAGTGAAATAATCAAACTGTTCCAGAAGTCTAGTGGACTATCTCAGGAGGCAATAGGTTTTTCCCCCCTGGAAATCTTTAAGCAAAAGAATGATGACTGATGGAATGAGTGTTAATAAATTCTCTTTTATTCTTTTCCTTCTTTTTATGAGGGAGAGGGGACTATGTAGTAATGTATAGATAGCTACCAAATTCCTTTCAACTTTAAAATTCTGTTATCTTGATCTATGACTTGGAATTATGGAATGATGCAGTTTGAACTGAAAGGAATCTTAGAATATATAATATTAAAGCTGAATAGGATTAGAGCTGAATAGAATTCAAGTATATTTTATGCTAGACCAGAAAAGGGACTTTAGAAGTTAATCTAATCCAAAACATCTTTTGACAAATGAGGAAACTGAGGCTCACAGAGGAGAAACAACATGTATTTATGATGACTTAGTTACAAAAGGTAACAGACCAGTATTCACATCCTGCCTCTATTACTTACTATCTGTGTGAGCTTGGACAAGTCATTTTAATTTTCTGAGATTTAGTTACTCAACTCTAGAAAGAGGACTTTGACAATGACATCTAAGGTTTATTCCAGCTCTTAGAATAGTTTCTGGTCCCTAGCAGGCTCTTAAATCCTTCCTTCCTTCCTTCCTTCCTTCCTTCCTTCCTTCCTTCCTTCCTTCCTTCCTTCCTTCCTTCCTTCCTTCCTTCCTTCCTTCCTTCCTTCCTTCCTTCCTTCTTTTCTTCCTTCCTGCCTTCCTTCTTTTTTTCTTTCTTCTCTTCCTTCTTCCCTCTCTGTATAGATTTTTTGTAATCCTATGAACTGTAATGTATCATGCCATGTTAATAAGATGACATGGGGTCAATTTTTTTTGTTAAAGCTATTTATTTACAAAGCATATGCATGGCTAATTTTTTCAATATTGACCCTTGCAAAACCTTTTGTTCCAAATTTTATCTTCCTTACCCCTACCCCCTTCCCTAGCTGGCAGGTAGTCCAATACATGTTAAAATATATTGAAATATATTGAAATATATGTTAAATCCAATATATGTATACATATTTATGCAATTATCTTGTTGCACAAGAAAAACTAGATCAAGAAGAAAGAAAAAGAAAAACTGAGAAAGAAAACAAAATGCAAGCAAATAACAACAGAGAGAGAATGCTATGTTGTGTTCCACACTCTGTTCCCATGGTTCTCTCTCTTAGTGGAGATGGTTCTCTTTATCACTGCACAAGTGGAATTAGTTTGAATCATCTCAATGCTGAAGAGAGCCACCATCAGGATTGATTGTCGTATAGTCTTCTTGTTGCTGTGTATAATAATCTCCTGGTTCTTCTCATTTCACTCAGCATCAGTTCATGTAAGTCTCTCCAGGCCTTTCTGAAATCATCCTGCTGGTCGTTTCTTACAGAACAATAATATTCCATAATCTTCATATACCATAATTTGGTATATACCATATATCAAGTCATTCTCCGATTGATGGGCATCCCTCAGTTTCCAGTTTCTTGCAACTATAAAGAGAACTGCCACAAACATTTTTGCACATGTGGATCCCTTTCCCTCCTGTAAGATCTTTTTGGGATATAAGCCCAGTAGAAACTCTGCTGGATCAAAGGGTATGCACAGTTTGATAACTTTTTGAGCATAGTTCCAAATCATTCTCCAGAATGGCTGGATCTGTTCACAATTCCACCAGTAATGTATCAGTGTCTCAGTTTTCCCACATTCCCTCCAACATTAGTCATTATCTTTTCCTGTCGTCTTTGCCAATCTGAGAAGTATATAGTGGTATCTCAGAGTTGTCTTGATTTGTAATTTTCTTATCAATAGTGATTTAGAGCACCTTTTCATGTAGCTAGAAATAGTTTCAATTTCTTTTTTTTTTTTTTTTTTAGTTTCAATTTCTTCATCTGAAAATTGTCTGTTCATATCCTTTGATCATTTATCAATTGGAGAATGGCTTGAACTATTATAAGTTTCAGTCAATTCTCTATATATTTTAGAAATGAGGCTTTTATTAGATCCTTTGGATATAAAAATGTTTTCCCAGTTGCTTTCCTTCTAATTTTGTCTGCATTAAATTTGTTTGTACAAAACCTTTTTAACTTAATATAATCAAACTTATGTGTTTTGTGATCAATAAGTATCTCTAGTTCTTTGGTCATAAATTCCTTCCTCCTCCACAAATCTGAGAGCTAAACTATGCTATGTTCTTCTAATTTGTTTATAACATCATTCTTTATATCTAGATCATGAACCCATTTTGACCTTATTTTACTACATGGTGTTAGGTGTGGGTCTAAGACTACTTTCTGCAATACTAGTTTCCAATTTGACCAGCAGTTTTTGTCAAATACTGAATTCTTATCCCAAAAACTTTTGGGTTTGCCAAATTCTAGATTGCTATAGTCATGGATATTTTGTTCTATGAACCTAACCTAGTCCACTGATCAACTTCTCTATTTCTTAGCCAGTACCAAATGGATTTGATATAATAATATAATTTTTATAATACAGTTTTAGATCTGGTACAGCTAGGCCACCTTCATTTGCTTTTCTCTTCCTTAGTAAAAAATGGGATGAAGGAAACTTGCCAAAGTCAGCCAGATAAATAGAAGAAATAGGGAGAGATGACTGGAGTCCTGAACTTTTCTTAATATATAAATATAAGTTTCAGAAATGTCATTTGATATACAAATGACATTCAATAAAATTTCCATTTGGAGCTCAGAAATTGTGCTCTGTCCATTGGAGAAAAATAGCAAAAGTAGAGAAATAGACCTTTAATTATTTTTTATCATTTAAGAAAAAGTAATATACACTCATCTGGTTATACTGACTAGTTCTACTAAGATTATAGTAAGATCATAAATGAAGTCCATGAAGAAAATTGGGTTGTTTTTGTTGTTGTTTTTGTCATTCTTGTTGTTTGTCCTGAGATAAAGGGGGGGAGGACCCAATAAAATTACCAAAATAGAAAAGGCTCCTCTGCCCTATTATTTGTACTAGGGGGGAAGGAGGGTTCTGGGACTTCCTGAAATGATGTTTAATGTACTTAAGTAATCTCCTAAATCCAGTGATCCTTTTGCTTCACTAAGTCATATTTGGAAAGCCAAAAACTCTCCCTCTATCCCACCTTGTGGGACTTCTGTCTGTCAGAGAGGTTAGGCAGTGATACTTCCTAAACTCATTAGTCTAGTGACAAAATTCAGTTTAACTGAGAATCATTACTGGAACTGTTTCCGACCTGAAATGTTATGTTGCCTTTTGTTTTTACATCCTCAAGTAATGCATTGTTTGGGCACATCCTGTCTGGAGAACCCTGTGTTTTGGTGACTGAAAAATTCTTCTGTTTGGCATTGGTGGAGCAGAGGGATATCAAGAGATAAGTAGCAAATAGTTGAGGAACAATATTTAAGAACTCAGCTCTCCAGAAGGATATATACCACCAAGACTATTCTTTGTACAAGTTTGCTAGGCTGTCATTGACAAAGCATGATAATTAACATTTTCAACTAATTTGGTCAATATAACACTACAAACACTGATTATAAAAACATCATGTTGTGACTCCCACATTCAGTGACGAAAACCACAGGCTAAGAAGCTGGGGGTTATATCATTTATCTAGAGTTACACAGCTAGTGTCTGAATCAGGATTGAATTCAAAACTCCTTGACTCTAAGTTGTATGCTTTATCCACTGTACTCCCTAGCTGCTATGCTGCTGCTACTGTTGACTTATTATTACTATATCTAATAATAACAGTACTAACTTTGAAACAAGTTCAAATTTCAACTCCTTTATTTCCTAGCGTGTGACCTAGTAGTCAGCTCATTTAGTTTATCTGGATCTAATTTTTCTCATCAGTGAAATGGGAACATTCAAATAGCTAGTCTCCAGGGTCTCTTCTAATTTTAGGAGCCTAGTTTTGTGCTGCTTCAGTGTGGGAACTGAAACTCAGAGAAAAAAGTGATTTACTTAATGTTATATAATATAATGTAATGTGACATAATATAATACAATATAATCTAATATAATAGCTAGGAGGGCATAAAAAAGAACATTTTACCTAATCCGCATTTTTTATTAGGGCTGAGATTCTTTAGGTGGCTTAAATCTCTTACTTATCTGTCACATAAAAAACCTACTCTTGGTAGATAAATCTACTGCATACTGTCCAAAAGGTGTGTGTCCTCCCCTCAGATAGGTTTGAGGGGAAAAAAGAGACATTTCTGTCTCATTGGGCCAGACTGTCCTCTTGGAGAAGTTATTGCATTTGCTGGATCAGATATATTTATATTCAATGTGACCTTTATGCTAGCCCCATTCCTGACATCTGGCCATCCCTGAAGTGGCAGAATTATTCCCACAAGGTGACAATTTCTTTAGGAGTCAGACAGAAACCTTTGAGGGATGCAATTATATTAACTCTTAGCTTTCCTGGTCCTGGTAACTATGATGTTCTTAATGAAAATATTTTTAATCATTTCTTGGAATTAGCCAGAGTGATGATTTCCACTTAGGGCCAACCTTCAGGGAAATTGTGAAACAAAAAGGATTTGTCTTTTATTCCTATTTTTACAAGCTTTTATAAATTAACAAGTGTTTATTATGTTCTCATTACAAGCCAGGCAATGCATTTATGTACTAGTGTTAGAAAATTAAAGAAAGACATGAAACACATCTTGTTTTCAAAATTTTTTGTTGTCATTTCAGTCATTTCTGAATCTTCATGACTCCATTTGTTTTTTTTTTTGTTGTTTTGTTTTGTTTTGTTTTGTTTTGTTTTGTTTTGTTTTAATTTTTCTGGCAAAGATATTGTAATGCTCTTATACAGTTTATGAGGAAACTGAGACAAACAGGATTAAGTGACTTGCCCAGAGTCACACTGCTAGTAAGTGTCTAAGGTCACATTTGAACTCAGGAAAATGAGTCTTCCTTACTCCAGGCTTGATGGTTTATCCACTGCATCACCTTGTTGCCCATTGTCCTCAAGGAGTTTACATCATATTGGTTATGTAGTAGATTCTTAATATATATAATTTCATAAAATCATAGTTTTAGGGTGTGGAAAGGTTCTCAGTGTCATCTCATTTTTAAAATGAGGAAAATAAGGCAAAAGGAAGTTAAATGACTTGCACAAAGTAATAAATTTAATCATTATTTGATGTGGGATTTGATACCAAGTTCACTAATTCTAGAGCTTATGTTCTTTATTTTACTATTATATATCTAATTGGTTACATAGTCCATAAAAATTATTTAAGAGTATAAGAATGCATCTATCTAATGAGAAGTTTTGCAGAGTGTTCTATTTTAAGAATACTTGATATATGAAACTGCGAACTTAGAATTATGCTTATTTAGAGCAGGAAAGGACTTTAATGCATTAAATATCTCAGCAAAGAATGATAGAGATGGAAGGAATATTAGAAATAGATTTAAACTTCATAGGTCATTATTCTACCCCAACACCATCTTGATCGATTCAAACTCATTTATTGTATTTATATTTTTTAATATCATCTTCAAAATATATCCTGTCACCAGAGGTGTGCTAGAAAATCTTTAACAATTGGCTGGGAGTGGAGGAAAGGGTGGGGTAAAGGTAATATACAAATAATAACATTTTAAAATTTAATCTTCATTATTAATTTTTTTCTCCATCACTTTCTTAAGTCTAAGCAATCAGCCAACAAAAAAATCAAGCCCTGGTTTATAATATGTGTAGATTTTTGAGGCATAAAGCTTGCACTGAAAATTTAGCAATTCTCTCTTTCTAGACTTATGAGTTGTTTCCAGCATACCCCTTTTGCTTTTTTTCTCCCACTCAGTGAGACATTCCCAAGACAAAAAAAAAGGAAAGAAGGGAGAGAGAGAGGAGGACAGAACTGGAGGGAGGGAAGGAGGGAAGAAGGAAAAAAACCTTGGAAAGGAGGGAGCAAAGAAGGAAAGAAAGAAGGAAGGATGAAAGGGAGAATGAAAGGGAGGGAAGAAGGAAAAAAGGGAAGAAGGAAGGAAGGAAAAACAAAAGTCTAGTATAATTAATTAGCATGGCAAACATGTGTGATAATGTACATAATCTTCTACTTCTACAAAAAAAGAGGAGGATATATTTTCTCAACTTTTTTCTCTAGTCAGTTTTACTTATTACAATATTGTTATTAACAATAACAATATAATTATTGTTAATATTTCCATTTATATTCTAGTCTTGAAACTGGAACCCAGAGAAATTGTGATTTGCCCAGTGAAATATATGGGAGAACTAAGATTTAAATGCATGTCCTCTGACCATAAATGCAATTCTTTCCTTTTTAACTTGTTATAAATTACTAATGATTAGTTCACTCTTCCTTTCTGAACCTCAGTTTCCCCACCTGCTAGGGGATTGGACTGAATGAATAATGCCACTTTCAGCTCCTTGAATTCTATGATTTTATGAAATGAACCTTCCTAAGGGAAGCATGTGAACTTGACTCAGGACCAACACACCATAAGTCAGCCTGAGCTAAAGCATTGTTCCTTTGGCTGCCAAAAATTTACACAACATGATTAATGTGGGTATATTTATGGACTATACAAGTTTTTTTTCTTTCTTTTCTTTTTTGGCGGGATGGAGAAAAGGCCTCCACATAAAGCCCTGACCTACTTGCAAACCCTTGTCAATAACTGGTGCAGAAGAGAAATGGTTTTGAGAAGCTGAAATTATATAGATCAATAAGGTAAGAAAACCCCAGCAGCTTATACCTGGTAAGGTTGAAGGTCAAGCATAGCTAGTAAGAGACAAAGGACAAAAAAAGTAGACATCTAGAGGTTGCTGAATATGAGAAGTCTTAAAGGAGTTGAACTATCACTCAACAGTTCAGCAGTCCTTTAACTTAGGTACTTTTGAGTGGCCCAGAAGAAGAAAGCTGAATGAACCATATGCTACCTTGCCATCCCTTCTAATTCCTTGATCATTCTCATAAATAAATTGAGTTCTTCATATCTGCAGAATTGGATGGATGGTGGGAAGGGCCAGTCACAACAGTTTTCTTTTAATGTTTCTTGTCTCTTCTTATTTCTGAAAAATTTAAATTAAAGGGCTTTTCACAGTAGGGGGATAGATGAATCTTAGAGCTGAAAAAGACCTTAGAATCTGGAATGTTTGAGCTAAAAATGTCCTGAAAATAGACGACCTGAGAGCTAGAAAAGAGCATAGAATGTAGAATGTTCAAGCTGGAAGCAACCTTAGAGCTGTGTTCCTGTTGTATGCAAATGAAGTCCAATTTTAAATGTACCAGGGGAGCTCATTATTTAAAGGAAATCTACAGGGAATCCTTTTGTAATGCAAAGAACCATCCCCATATGTTGTAAGTTTGGAATTTTCTCACACATAAAGATAACTTGAAAGTTGAACATGTCTGCAGTGTGTTGTGGAAATCGAATAACTCTCCTTTGTTAACACAATGTGTCCAGGATGCCAAAGGGGTAGTGATGATGATGATGATAATGACATTGATAATAATAGCATCATTTGATGAAGGGGGAAGTAGTAAGCTAGAAGTCAGAAAATCTTGGTTCTAGTTCCAGTTCTGCTGTGATCTAGCCTGTGATATTGTGCAAGTCATTTCTCTATCTGGTTTCAGTTTCTTAAATTGTAAAGTGAGAAGATTTGACAAAATGAGTTCTGAAGTCCCTTCCATCACTAAAGCTCTAAATTCTTTTAAAGCTTAGGTTACATCTCATAGGCTTTTTAGTCATAAAGTGCTTTTATTCATTATCTCATTTGATCCTCAGTACAGTCCAGAGAGGTAGGCAGGGCAATGAGTTCACTTGCTGAAGCTCTCTCTATCCAGATGCATCAGCTCTATTATAATTATGTTAATGATTGGCCTATCCAGCTTACCCTGTTCATCACTTAGCACCATGGACAAGGTTAGATGCTCTCCAATCTGCGTTCATTGCTGGTCATAACCATCTGTGTCCTTGGCAATGATCTGTGTAGTCCTACTTTGTGACTACAGTTCTTCTTCTGTAAAATGGGTAAAGGAAGCAGGGAGACAAAAGGGAAGAGATATGTGAAAGACTTAATCCAAACCGCAGCATCCCTAACAAGTAGTCATCAGGACTTTACTTGAACACCTCCAGTATAGAAGTCTGCCCCCTAAGATAGCCTATTCTGTTTTTAGGTAGATGATTATTAAGAAGTATTTCTTGAAATTAAACTTAAATATGCCCTTTTACAATGTCTATATACATTGGTTGTTGTTTGGCCCTTAGGGACCAAGTAGAATGAATCAAATTCCTGTTCCATAAAATAGCTCTTCAAATATTTAAGGAAAGCTTTCCTCAAATCCTTATTCCAAACACCCTACAAAGCAATATCTTCCTGAGACTAAACATCCCTAGGTCCTCCATTCAAACTGTCTCTGACAGAATCTCAATCCCCTAACATCATGCTTGTTCCCCATTTATTGGACATGCTTTGCTTGTCTCCAAACAGCTTCTGAGAAAAATTGGGGAGTGTAGGACTCATTTTCATAAAACCTCATAGTCTTATTATAAGGATACTAGAATAATAATAATAATAATAATAATAATAATAATAATAATGTAATAGTTCATATGTGTGTAGCATTTTAGAAAGCATGTTTTTATGAGATTTTTTTGTCCTTGAAAATTGGGCCTACATCCTATTTTCTTATCTATAAGATCTTTACTAATGTTTAATAGATGTTAAATTGAATTAATTCATCTCCCAACAGCTATGTGAGATAAGTATCACAAAATTACTATCCCAATTTTACATATTAGGAAACTGAGTCTCAGAAAATTTGAATTTTTGCCTTTTAGCAAATTACAATTTAACAAATGTTTTAGATCTATGAAATTACAAAGTGGGATTCATAAGCTGGTCTTCTGAACCTAAGAGTTATGCTTTTTTTAGTGTAATTTGTTGGTTTTGATAAATGGCAGTGTTGTTTCCTATTTATACACTGGGCACATAGGATAATACCTATCCCCTGGGTCACTTTGAGTTTTATAGTATGGCCAGGTTATTCCCTAGATTTGTTCCCTGGACCAATATGCATACATTGTCAGTAACTCTGTTTTCTTCCCTTGGAGGTAGTATGAGTCCATTGAGGGAAATGTATGGGGTTTGGGTGAGAGTTTATTTATGTTTTTCTAAAGAACACAGTACAAAATCATTTATTTTTCTACATACATATGGATGAAAGCAACATCCCCCTAGGGGAACAGGAGGAAAAGGCAAGAAAAAGGGTAAAGTAGGGTGCTGATGTAATGGTTGCCAGGCCGTGCCCACCCGCTGCTCCTAGCGACCCATTAATCAGAGGGGAACGGAAGCTGCATGAACTGTGAAATTGGCAACTCCCTTACAGCTTGGAGCTGCAGCCGAGCAGAGACTCCATTTCACAGCTGGGAGATAGCAGCCCAGAAAGGGGAGGGAAGGGGATTGGGTCAGGGATCTCAGAGACATAAGAGTTCTCCTTTAAACTAGATGATTCAATAAAGCTTTGGACAATAGTTGGGGCCTATAGGCTGATAGGGAGAAATGCAAAAACAATCAACATGAGTTCTTATGGTGGGATAGAAAAAGCATGGGATTAGGAATCAAGATTGAATTGAAAATCAAGCCCCTGCTACCTAAAAATCTGTGGGACGAAGGCAGAAGCATTGTGTTCCCCCTTGGCCTTGACTTTTCCATTTGTAAATTGATGGGGTCAGGCTGGATGATCTGTGGGTTTCCCTGTAGTTCTAAATATTATTTTCTTTGGGGTATGGTAGTATACTTTGAGAAAGGGGAGGTCAACCAGAAGCAGCAGCATAATAAATAAATAAAAAAGACCTGAGTTGAGATAAAGAAATAGGATAGCCTTGTACAAGTATTTGAAGATCTGTCACATGGTAAAAATAGACTTGTTCTCTTTGGCCCCATAGGATAGAGTCAAGATGAAAGAGGCAAAATTTAGTCTCAGTATCAAAAAATCCCAGAAATTAGAACTAGAAAAAAATAGACTTTCAAGGTTTGGTGAATTTCTTCTTTTTGAAGATCTTCATAAAAGATATGTGATGGCCACTTTGGGAGCATGTTATAGTGGAAATTCCTGTCATATATGAGTTGGACCAGATAGTCCTTCCTTCCAATTCTTAAATTCTGATATTCTGTGGGTGTTATACAACAAGGCTAGAAATCCAAGATGCAACAAAAAGCTATGGAAATTTGTGTTACATTTGGTTTTATTTATTTTGTCAATGATGAGACAGCAAAAGAAGAAGTTAATCAGGTTTGTAATATAAATTAATTCAGAATACATGGTTAGGTAGACCTGCAAGAATAGCCTGGGTATCTAGGTGTATTTCTATCTGTGAGATTGGTTCAAGAAAAGACAGCTTCAGCTTCTTACGATTGAACTACTGAAGTTCTCCACAGGGAAAAAGAATCTTGTGTCAGATGCAACAATGAAGGTATTTCAATGTCTTAAAAAAAATAAAGCAGACTTATGGGGGCAAAGTCAATATAGTGGAGTAGAGGAAAGAACTGATTCCAAACAACTTTAAAATAACACCTCTAATAACATTGTAAATCAACAGAGCCAAGAGAAGGTTGGGGTAAGACATTTTTTCTAGATCAAGATAATTTATAAGTTTGAGATAAGAATTTTGTGATATCAGGGTTGGAGAGCTTTTGTGGCAACAATATCATTGGGAGGCCTAGGAGATGGCAATAGCAGCAGCAGCAACTTCAGGAGCTCTTAAACCAGAAATGGTAAGAATATTGGAATATTGGAATAAGAATATTGGTCAGAAAGAAATTACAGAGAATCATTGTACTATCATTAGGCAAAAACATGACACTGCTTGGCAATCTCTTTGTGACCTATTTCTTGGTGACAATTTCAGAGCGGAAAGAAACTCTTATCATTATAAGGAAGCAGAAGTCCTGAGTGGAAGTATCACTTTTGGTAATAAGAGAGTAGGGACCCTGAGGGACAATAGCATTTTGGACACAAGAAAAGAGTGGCCATACCTCTCCCCATATCATATTTCCTTAAAAGCAGTGGAAAAAAAAAAAAGCCTAAAGCTTAGCCATTTCACACTCCCTTGAAAATTAAAATTGAGTGAGTGGAAGCTAATGTCAATGAGACATCAAGAAACAATAAAAAAATTTAAATGTAAAGCAAAAGAACATGTGAAATATCTCATCAGAAGAACAACTGAATTGGCAAATAGGTGAAGGAGAGATAATTTAAGAATTATTGAGCTACTTGAAAGCCGAAATTAAAGAAGGAGCCTAGAAATAACATTTCAAGAAATTATTGAGGAAAACTGCCTTGTTATTCTAGAACTACAGGGTAAAAGAGAAATAGAATTCACCAATTATCCCCACTAATAGAGATGCCAAGATGAAAACTCCCAGGGATATTGTTGCCAAATCCCAGAGCTTTCAGGTCAAAAAGAAAACATTTCAACTAGCAAGAAAATACTGTGGAGCCATGGTCATACAAGAATTATCAGCTATCACATTAAAGGAACAAAGGCTGGAATATGATATTCTGTAAAGCAAAAGAGCTGGGATTACAATCAAGAATAACCTACCTATCCAGCAAAAATGAATGAAGGTGACCTAGCAATTCCAGATTTGAAACTATATTACAAAGTGATAATAATGAAAACAATCTCTTACTGGCCAAGTTCTAGATCAGTTGAATACATTTGGTACACAATACACAGAGGTAAATGACCATAATGATCTAGTTTTTGTTAGATCCAAAGATTTAAGCTTTTAGGGAAAGAATTCACCAAAAATTGCTAGGGAAATTGAAAAACAGTTTGGCAGAAACTAGGCATAGACAACATTTGAAACTATATCCCAGGATAAACTCAAAATGGGTACATGAATTAGACATAAAGCATGATGTTATAAGCAAATTAGGGGAGCACTGAAGAATTTACCTGTCAGATCTATGGATAAGAGAAGAAATTATGACTAAAAAGAGGTGGAGAGGATCATATGACAAGTAAAATGTATACTTTTGATTACACAAAACTAAAAAAAGATTTTACACAAACAAAACTAATATAGCCAAAATTAAAAGGAAAGCATGAAATATCTTTAAAACAAATTCTTCTGATAAAAGCCTCATTTCATAAATATATAGGACACTGATCCAGATTTATAAAGATAAGAGTCATTCCCTTCTTGATAAATGGTTGAAGGATATAAACAAGCAGGTTTCACAAGAAGAAATTAAAGCTTTCTATTGTCATATTAAAATGCTCTAAATCACTATTGATTAGAGAAATGTAATTTAAAACTCTGAAGTACCATATCATATCTATCAGATTGACTAATGTGACATAAAATGAAAATAATGAATATTTTAAAAATAGGATACTGCTGTACTTTTGATGGAGTTGTGGACTGATCCAACTAACCTGCAGAGTAAATTGGAATTATTCCCAAAACACTATAAAACTGAACTTAGCAATATTTCTATGAGGTCTATCTCCCAAAAAGGTTTTAAAAAAGAAAGAAAAGCACTCTATATGTACAAAAATATTCATAGTTACTCTTTTCATAGTAGCAAAGAAATTGGAAATTGAAGGGATACCTATTGATCAGAGAGTGGCTGAACAAGTTGTGGTATATGACTGTGATGTAATACTATTTCACTATATGAAATAATCAGCAGGATTGTTTAGTATTTAAATAGTATTTATCAAAAAAATCTGATAAATTATATTAACTGATACAAAGTGAAGTGAGCTGAACCAGGAGAACAATGTACATAGTAATAGCAATATTATAATGATAATCAACTATGAAAGACTTGAGTTTGATCAATATAGTCATTCAAAAAAATTCCAAAGAACCCATAATGAAAAATGCTATCGTCCTCCAGAAAGAGAACTGATGAGCTCTGAGTGCAGTTTGAAGTACATTTTTTCGCTTTCTTTATATTTCTTATTTATCATTATCATCATCATTATTATTATTCAGCTAACATGGAAACATCTTTTGCATGACTCTGCATGTATAATTGATATCATACTATTTG
The DNA here is from genome assembly GCF_048593235.1 of Sminthopsis crassicaudata. Classification (NCBI taxonomy): domain Eukaryota; kingdom Metazoa; phylum Chordata; class Mammalia; order Dasyuromorphia; family Dasyuridae; genus Sminthopsis; species Sminthopsis crassicaudata. Next base: position 457,305,910 of record NC_133618.1, on the reverse strand, counting down.
TCTTTTCACTGTATTGGGGGAAGGGCAGAACAGAAGAGAATTTAAAATTGCAAATAAAAATTAGTATTAATTTTTCCACTTAATTGATAAATATTTATTGTAATAAAAATAAAATGATAAAACAATAATGATAGGAATAAAGAAAAGAGAAAAGAGGAGAAAAGTAAGGAGCAAGAGAGAGGATGATTGGGAAAGATACTCTACTTGGGCAAAATATCCCAAAAGAGATTCCTTTTATGGATGATAGGTTAGAGTAAATGACCTCTAAGGTTCATTCTAGTCATGAAATTCTAGGACTCAAAAAATAAGAGAGAGCCTCTTGTCTTTTTTTGATGGTGTTCTAAACGGCTCTTGGGGTAAAATGTTTTTTTTAATTGCCTTTCATTCATTCTCCTAGTCTCCTCCTGTTTCAAACAGCTTTGTGAGCTAGAGCGGACAAGGTTATCATGTTTAGAGACTATGATCCCTTTAGAGATGGTCCCTGTGTGGCCAACAAGACCCATCCCTGGAGTGTTAGTGTCTGTCTAATAACTTAATCAGTGCTAGATCCACTCTTGATAGCCCAGCTGGGATTTCCTTTGTGCCCCTGCAGATGTTGTTTTGCAAAAGCTAGAAGCTTTGGAATTTTTCTCTTTTTTTCTTTCTTGTACTACTTGTTAATTATATTACAGCCCATGGGGCTGCAGTCAGGGCAAAGGCCAAGCAGGGACTTCTGCTGTTATTCTTCCCTTGCTGGGAGGGAACTGAGAGCCAGATCTACTCCAATTTATTTATCTCCCAGACAGTCCCCCCTCCCTGCCTGCCACCAACCAGTTAATGAGACACTTGGTATATATTGTAGCAAAACTACTGCTGATGCCCAATGCCCTAACAGTCATGGACAGACCTATTGTTCCTTACTTTTATGGGGATTTTTCTTGTGAATCAGTCAAAGGTGAGCCTGAGAACAGGCTTTTGTAGCATATCTTAGCCCTGGAAAAACCAAGACTAAAACCTCTTTCCCCCATGTCCACCTCCACCTACAGGTCCTGTGATTATCTACTTTGCATAAAAGCTAGAGGAAAAAACATCCTCTCACTGGTGCACACTATAGTTGAGTATTGGCTATAGAGCTAAGCTTAAGCAATGCTATGGTTTATGGCTCTTAGAGTCCTGCTGCTTAAGGTATACACCTTTTGTTCACTGACGTTTCAAATTTCTCTAAGAGAAAAAAGCTCTTTCTTTTCACATTGAGAAGGGGAAGTGTGGCCTACAAGATGGCGCTCTTGATTTGGGATCCAGAAGACCTTGATCTTAATCCCATCTTGACCATTTGCTACCTGTGTGCTTTTGTTATTGTGCAGTTATTTCAATCCTGTCGAAGTCTGTGAGTGCATTTCCTTGGTAAAAATGCCAGAAGAGTTTGGCATTTCCTTCTCCAGCTCATTTTACAGATGAGGAAACTGAGGCAAATGGGGTGAAGTAACTTGCCCTGGATCACATAGCTAGTAAATGTCTGAAGCCATATTTGAACTCATGAAAATGAGTCTTTCTAACTCCAATCATGGCACTCTTTCTGCCACTTACTGCCCCCATGTGATTTTAGGTAAGTCATTTAACATTTCTGGACCTCAAGTTTCTCATTTGTAAAAAACTAGATTGGACTAGCTAGTCTTCTGGGAAGCTAATATCTATTTCTTATTTCTGTTAAAATCAGGTTAAATAGCATATTCCCTCTAGGAGAGAAAATGTAATGACTAAGGTGTATTAGCTGTGTAACCTTGACAAGTCATCTACAAAATGGAGATATAATCATCATGCTACCTACCTTATGGGGTTATTGTGAGGATTAAATGAGATAATGTATGCAAAGTCATTACTTTGTGAACCTTAAAATGCTAAAGTAAATGTGAACTCTCATTTGCATCTGGGAGGTTGATATAATAATAATAATAATAGAGAGATAATGAGGCCATAAAATCAGAGCTGGAAAGAACTTTAGAGACTTTTTAGTCAAATCCCTTCATTTTACAGGTGAGGAAACTGAGGTTCAGAGGGATTAGATGAATGGCCAAGCAGACCTCTTCCACTGCAGTCCTCTTACATTATAATTCCCTTCTTGAATCACAGGGTCCAGGTATATAGGCCTATTTGCTGTCCCTCATATGGGATATTCTAACTCCCAAATCCATGCCTTTGTACTCACTTTTTTCCATACCTAGAATGCTCCCCCTTTATTCATCTTTGTCTTCCTGGATTCCTTAGCTTTTTTCAAGATTGATCAAATCCAAGTTCTTCTTGTCCTTCTCTCTCAGTCTCTACTGGTAGTCCTTTTGCTCTGAGATTATCTTCTATTAATCTCTCTCTTATATGCACATAATTATTTATTTGTATGTTATTTGTATATTATTTATGAGGTCTGCCCCATTAGCATGTGAGCTTCTGGAGGGTAGGGACCATGTTTTACTTCTTGTTTTGTCTTCCTGTCTGTCACATTATAACCACTTTTGAATAAATGCCTTTTGACAGATGAATCAGCTGAAAGGCTTATGTAGCTACTAAGTATCATATTTGGGATTTGAATTCAAGCCTTCCAGACTCTTGAGTCTACTGCTCTATCCCCTGAACTTTGCAGCTTCTGAAGTCAATGTACTCAAAATGTCATTAAAGACTTTTATCATAGGAAGAGAAGTTGACTGGTCACTTGACAAGAGTGATAAAGGGCAAGTAGATAGCCAGCAGTTAGATAACCTGCAATGTTGGAAGAAAGGAAGAAAAGCTTCCAAGACAACAGAAGAACTCTTAGTAATGAACTTTGGGAGAACATGCTGTACAAAACTTGTATAGGATGGGCAGGAATGTATGAATTGTGCTCTATATTGGATAGAGGGGAGCTCAAAATCAAGGAAATCACAAATCTAGAGGTCTTCCAGGTGCTTCTGTTTGCAGATGGCATTGTGCTGATTGCATTAAACCAGAGCATTTCAAATCTTCCTAAATGAAATCCATAATCATTCAGAAGAGTTCAGCTTGAGGTCAGCCTAACCACAAGGAAAAATCAAATTGTAAAGGATGTTTTTATGCATCAAAGTCCACCAGATTTTACTGAGTCACCAATACTGATAACTTGACAGTTATTTTGGAACCTTTTTATTTGCATGATCTTGAGCAATTCACTTAATCTCCCTAGTCCTCATTTATAAAATTAAGTGGTTAGGCTAGTTAGCCTCTAAGATCCCTTCAAACAGTTTAGGATAATCTTTTGAACTTAGTCCAGAATTAACCAGGAGGAAAAACTGCATTTTCCTTAAATTTCTCTCCATATCAAAGGCTCATCGATTCAATTTGGATATTTTTATAGTGGGTTCTATCGCTGCAAGTCTTGATATACCATCACAGTCTACAAAAAATTAAAATGGCCGGTTACCCATTAAAGTATTGCACAAGAGAAGTTGATTATTATCCAGTAAATGAAGGAGTCTTAAAAGAGGTAGACCATTCATGTGTCAAAAGTGAGGAATAATGTCTGGCCACTCCATTTGCAGAATCTATGAGTTGATACTTATCTAAAGGAAGGCTCCCAGTACTTTGAGTGAACTAATTGGGTAGGATTTATGGGAGACCATTAACCAAAGTTGCCCTAAATGAGAAAGCAAGGATGTTTAGTGCTTGGATAGTGATTTGCATCATTGAATAACCCACATTGATGAAATCACTGATCCATTTAATATAGGGCAGGTACAGTTTTTTGTATCTTTAGAACTCAGCACAGTTCCTGGCATATAGGAGGCATTTCATAAATTTTAATTAAATTGAATTGAATAATCTATCTGCTTCAGAGTTTAAAAAAACCCTCAATTTGATTGTTTATTCTTTAGAGAAGTCATATCTCTCTGGGACTCAATTTTCTCATCAGTGAATTGAGAGTTAGACTACATGAACTCCAAGGTCCTTTATAGTCCCAAAGTCAAGACAATTTCTTTTAATTCAAAGCACTCTATAAATGTGTTGTTTTTATTAAGTGGCTAGAAGAGCCTTTCCTGAAAGCACTTTTTGAAAGGAAGAAGGAATCAGTAGGCCATATAAAGAGAGGTAGCAAGAAAGGGCATATGACTGCATGGATTAAGGCAGAATGGAGTCAGGGAGGGAGTGGAAGAATGGAGGCACTGAAGACAAATTTGCCCTTCATATTTTTCCTCAGGGTGTTTGGAGGTGGGTGCTAGTCTTGTCTATAGCTTCTTTCAATAAGTCCCTCTTACTTTTGTGTGGAAGAGAAGGGGCTGATTCTTCTCATCTAGGTGTTAATAATTAATAATTTCAGTGTAGAAGTAAAGTTCATTCTGTCACATTCCTAAGCAAAAGAAAAATAAACTGTAAAACTGGGATTGGAGATGGAAAACAAGCAGTCACTATGTATCAACCCCAGGCCCAGAAGCTTTTACTGACTCCCAAACTGCTATAAATGTTTGATAAGGCAGATGACTTATTTATAATCCTGCCATAGCAGATAGTGACATGTGGATGGGGCTTCCCTCAAACAGAAGGAATCTCCCAGGGTGATTCTTTCCTACAGAAGAACTTTGACCAAGCTTTGGGTTTCCCTCTGTCAACCTCTTTTTTCTTTCCTGTGACAATGGCAGAAGCAAGAAACCTGCAGAATCACTGCAGTAAGAGTTGAATTTAAAACAAAATTTAAAAGCATAAGTTCAGAGTACTACATGTGAATTCCTAATATCACCTTCACAAATACAAATGGTTAGACAACAGGCCCTAGAAAGGGAAGGAAGGAAATTTTGGGGTTTTCATGAACTGTAAGTTCTATATAAGTTAGTTATATACTGTAACAGAAAAAAAGAAGATGCTATTTTAGGCTGCATTAAGAGAAGCATAGTGCAAAATGAAGAGTAAAAATTGTGCTATATTCTCTTGGCAGGCCACATCTGCAGGACCGTTTTTAGTTCTGAGCATCACATTTAAGAAAATACAGATAAATTGGGGGATGTCTAGAAAACACAGCCAATAGAGTGAGAGAACTGAAGAACCTTGAAGAGTATGGGGGATGTGAGGGTGCTCAGCCTGGAGGTAAATACCTTAGTGAAGAAATAATAGCTATTCTACAGGATTAGAAAGGCTGTCATAGAAGAGAGATTGCTCTGGGTGGCAACAGAAGACAGAAACTAGGAGTAATTATGGAATTTGCAGAGGAGAAAAACTTCACAGAATCTTAGAATGGGAAGGGACATTAGACATTAGTCTTCTAATTCAATCCACCCTCCAAAAAAGAATGCTATTTATTAGTGGGCTCTCTTTTTCTGGATTTTCAAGCAAAAGTTTATACTTGATAAGGATTTTGTAAGGTGATAGTCCCTGAGGCTCCTTCTGTCATTCTGTGAAAGCACCAAGTAGGAAACAGTTTCTTAAAATTTCTTGGACTCTTAGAACTATGATGTATCTTAATAGTCACAAGACTACCCTTCCATTTTACAGATAGGGAAACTGGGACCTGCCTGTTAGACAATATTTGACAAATGAATAAATGATGCCTAGATAGGAAGAAATAAAGTTTGTGCTTCTGCTTCCCCATCCTTTGCCTCTATCTTCATCTGAAAATTCAGAATTTTGTAAAATTTGTAAAAAAAATTCACAATATTTGTAACAAAATGCTTTCCACTGGTGGCTTGGATTTTGATATTAAGTATAGTACAAACTGGAGGCATTTCTTTTTATTTCTAATATTCTGATTTGAAGAACCTTCTTTCAGAGTGCCCCATCCTCAGAGAAATTCAGAAAACAAGAAATATTTAATCCCAGAATATGAGGGGGTGCCAGAAAGTTCCTGTTCTAAACTGTTCCTGAATAGAAAATGCCTTAAGGACATGCTACTTGAAAACCTCAAGCAAAAGGAAGCCCATTATATCCTGAGAGAGCCTTTTCCATTTTAAGACTGAGGTGATGATTAAGATAGTGATGGTGTTGGTGCTATTGTTGTTGTTCCTTTTTTGTTTGGTTTGGTTTGATTTCCTTCCTTACAGAACTGAAATGTTCTTTCAATTCCTATTCATTGTTCTTAATCATATGCTTTCTTTTTAAATGTTTTTATTATAGCTTTTTATTTACAAAATATATGCATAGGTAATTTTTCAGCATTGACAATTATAAAACCTTCTGTTCCAACTTTTCTCCTTCTTCCTCCTACCTCCTTTCCTAGATGGCCCATAGACCAATACATATTAAATATGCTAAAGTATATGTTAAATACAATATATGTATACATATCCATACAGTTATTTTGCTGCACAAGAAAAATCAGAGTTAGAAGTAAGGTAAAAATAACCTGAGAAGGAAATCAAAAATGCTAGCAGACAAAAACGGAGGGAGTGGAAATGCTATATTGTGGTTCACACTCATTTCCTATAATTCTTTCACTGGGTGTAACTGGTTCTCTTCATTATTGAAAATGGAACTGATTTGGTTCATTTCATTGTTGGAGAAGGTCACGTCCATCAGAACTGATCATTATATAGTGTTATTATTGCCGTGTATAATGATCTCCTGGTTCTGCTCATTTCATTCATTCATCAGTTCATGTAAGTCTCTCCAGGCTTCTTTGAAATCATTCTTCTGGTCATTTCTTATAGAGCAATAGTATTTATTCCATAGCATTCATTTACCATAATTTATTAAGCTATTCTCCAATTGATGGGTATCCACTGAGTTTTCACTTTCTTGCCACTACAAAAAGGGCCACAAATATTTTTGCACATGTGGGTCCTTCTTTAAGATCTCTTTGGGATATAAGCCCAGTAGTAATACTGTTGGGTCAAAGGGTATGTACAATTTGATAACTTTTTGAGCATAGTTTCAAATTGCTCTCCAGATTGGTTGGATTCTTTCACAATTCCACCAACAATGCACCAGTGTCCCAGTGTTACCACATCCCCTCCAACATTCAGCATTATCTTTTCCTGTCATCCTAGCCAATCTGACAGACTGTATCTCTTAATTTGCATTTCTCTGATTAATAATGATTTGGAGCTAGAAATAGTTTCTCTTTCTTCATCCAAAAATTGTCTGTTCATATCCTTTGACCATTTATCAATTGGAGATTGGCTTGATTTCTTATAAATTAGAGTCAATTCACTATATATTTTGAAAATGAGGCCTTTATCAGAATCTTTGACTATAAAAATGTTTTCCCGGTTTATTGCTTCCCTTCTAATCTTTTCTGCATCTAATCAAATGCTTTCAAGGCAAACTGGAAAATCTAACTTTTTTCATATAAGTGAATGAAACTAACTCTCTGAGCCTTCTCCAAACTAAACATCATCAACTGTTTCCCATCTTTTAACCATACTCATTCTTCAGAATATATTCCATCTTGTCCTTTCTAAAATTTCCCCCTGAAAGCCAAAGACAGTGCTCTAGATGGAGATATAACTCCAGTCACTTAAAAGGCACTGGCACTGGACACAGAGGAACTAGACTCATAGCATCTTAGATTTATAGCTTGAAGGAATCTTAGAAGTTTTCAGACCCAGCTCTCTTACTTTAAAAATGAATAAATACAAACAGTGAGATTAAATGTTTCACCCATATTTATACAGCTAGAAAATGGTTGGATTCAAATCCAGGACTCCTTTTTCCATCTCTGAAACTTAGTACCTATGCAAGCTTAATGAAATCACTTAGTATCATTTCAAGGCCCTTATCTGTAAAAAAAAAAAGAGGGGGTAGGGCTGAATGACCTCTCTGGTCCTTGCCAGCTTTAGATCTATGAACCTGTTATACTTTTCCTGTAAACTGTGCATTTAGTAATTCAGTCTATGATTGCATTTCTTTAGTATTCCTGTTATGTTGACTCATACTGACCTTGTATTCGTGCACTACAAACTCCCAACTCTCCCCCCTCTTACATACACTAATGTGCATGCATTCTTTTTCCATCTAGAACTTGTAAAAATTAATTTAAAAAAACCCAAGTATATATTTTGTCTTCATCTCTACAAAGAGCCATTCTTTTAGATTTGGCTTATTTTTCTAATTGCAATCTTCTCTTTCATTTGTATCATCCAAAGAAGCTAGTTATCTTTCCTTTTACTTGTATTTAAGAGACATTTGCAAAAGTATACTTTAATGATTTAGGTCTAAACAAAAGGAAAATGTAAAGATTCATTTCCCTGTAAATAATATGGGTTTTTACAATTAGTAGGTTGTCATTCCTTATTTACCTCATATCACTGGAGACTGAATTCTTCTAAGTAAGTGAAATTTCTGCGTAATTAAAGCTTCATGCTGTTAAACACCAGCACTTTTAAAAATGTTTTTAACAATCTTCAGTGAAGTTATCTAATATGTATTTCACCTCCAATATACTCCTGCTAATTAGTTAGAGGACCCTGAATATCACTTAAGCTTTCCTAGATGACATAGTCTTCTCAATGTGATCATTCCTTATTAATTGTCTTGTATGATAATAGAAATCTCACACTCCTGGTGGGTTTTCCAGTATCCTTCTTTGTTGCTGATCTTTCATTTTTCCTGTGGTCCTTGAGTTTTTCAGTAACAATCACTCCATCCTCTATTTCTTTGTCTCTAATCTGCTCTGGGTTGGGGATCCAAGGCAATAAAGTTTGTGAAGAATTGCTTTCTGGGAAAGAGTCATTCTGTGGGTATCTCCTACTGTCAAGCCTTTCTTTGCTTTATACTCTTCCAACTTCCTCTATGGAAACTCCTTCCTGCTCTCTTCAGGTGCTCAATACTCTCTTGGTTTATTCCCATTTCTTCTTCTTAAGGAAAAAAACAAAACAAAACAAAACAAAAAAACAAAAACAAAAACAAAAACAAAAAACAACCAACAAGAAGGAAATCAATCCATTGACGTCAATATTTCAGATGCCTATAAGTCCATTGATACTACCAGTACAGATTGCCACACTGTTGCAGCTTAATAGTCAGTCTTGGAAAAATTCATTAGATTGTAGTCAAATTGGTGAAAACCTTATCATTTAATTTTAGGTTAGGTTAGTGGTAGATTAGAAAGATTACCTTGTTTGAAAGCAGAGAACTGGGGTTCAAATCAGAGCTCTGCCACTTTGTGTAATTTTGGGCAAGCAATTTAAACCTTTTGGGTCTCTGTATTTATATGTAAAATTGAGAGATGATCACTTGAGATCCTTCCTACTTTTAGATCAATGATCTTATGATCCCAGAAACGATAGAAACTGAGCTCATATTTAAAGTCTTTTTAGCTTGGCCAGGTGTTCTAGCATTTGTGCTCATCTGGCCTTTGAACTCTTTAGGAGTTCAGAGTTATTTTTCTCCTACCATATTCATTCACACAAAACAGAATTCCTTCTTATTCATCTTAGGATACTATGAGGGATGGTTTGCATTATCTTCCTCTAGGGCCATTTACACATACATTGGTATCAAAAATTGGAGTTCTAGGTAGAGTGAAAAAAAAAAAAAAAGGTGAAATTCAGAGCATTGGCTAACTCAAGAAAGAGATATTTTAGAGTACATGGGACCCTCTTTCTACCCCCAGTTCATGCCAAGAGTTTTAATATTTAAAGATATCTGGCTTATTAAAAGGTACTCCATGCACTGATACTGACGGCAGCCCCTCCATGCCTTCTGTTTTCCATTTTTGCTCATTAACTTTCTTAACATAATATAAGTGGTGTGCTAAAGGACTGAAATCAAGCCTATGCTTTAAGCTTGGTTTATTTTTTTTTTTAACAGAACTTCTGAGCACAGGAAATCCCCATAGGAAGGAATAGGAAGATGAGACCTGACAATTTAAAAATTTTCCCAAAGCCCATCAATGCATTTAATACATACAGCTGCTAAGTCAGGATTCCTTGGCTCATGCATGCAAAGGGACCTTGACTGCTCCCGCTCCAGCCTGTGCCTCATAAAGATGTTCCATTAACTGCCTCAAATGCTGTCGTTAATAACATACTTCAGGGTTCACTGGCTGACTGGTGGGGGCAGATTGGAAGGGGGACAGGAGACCGAGGATCTGTTTTGACTTGATGGTTATTGATCTGTCCCCCAACTCCATGCAACATTAGGCTAGGATTTTGCTGTGTGCTCATTAATGCCAAAGAGGGTAGTTCCCTCCAGGGTTTCAGTTAGCTTTTCAATTACACCGAATTTCTGTGTCAGTTTCTATAGGTGATGTGTTAAAACCCTAACTTATAAAATTACTAAATTTGGGTGTGACTCTTCATATGGAAAAATGATCCTTCATTTGGTGTTAATTGAATCATAAAACATAAGCCTGTAGAATAGGGAATGTTAGACCTCGAAGCAAGCATTACTTTCCTGCACTAGATAGAGAAACATTCCTGGCAATCCAGCCATCCTTCTCCCTGTCCCAGTGTCTCATCAGTCCTGAGAAGCCACTCGGTTCCACCAAGCCCAGTAGCCATCAAGCCTCTCTCTTGGACCGCCTTCCAATCAAGGTGAAACCTTAAAATCATAGATTAAGGGATGGGATGGAGCTCAGAAATTATGCAGCTCAATGCCCACGCTTTACACATGAGAAAACTATGGCCAAGAATAGTTAAGTTACTTGCTTAGAGACACAGCTAGTAAGTTTTGGAAGCTGGATCTGAATTTCAGGTCTTCCTGACATCAAATCCAGAAATCTAACTGCTGGGCTATATTGCCTTTGCCAAGTCTCCTACCTTATACTCTATAAACACATTGCCACTGATTACTGTAATGTGGAATATGATTCTATGTGTTCCCATCTCTGCTCTTCCAGCTACCCTTCATGGTAAACTCCCCTTTAGCTTTTCCTAGTCACTCTATTCCTCTGTTTTCCATTTACCTCAGACTCTCTAAATCTCCTCTCTACTCTCTGGCTAGAGAAAAGTTATTGGATTTCAAATAAAAGGAACAGAGGTCGTATCCTGATTCTGCTACTTCTTAGCTGTTAGACCTTGAATAAATCATTTCAATTTTCTAGGCCTCTGTTATATGAAAAGTTGGTGAAACTAGATAGATGGACCTGTAAAGACCCTTTTAGCTCCAAATTTGTAATTGCATAATCATAGATCCTCTTTCAAGCAGACTACAAGTTATGTATACATACATATACATATATACATATATACACATACCTGCACACCCACCTCCATATAATAAATATATCTACTTATATACACCTATATACATATTTACACACACATAGATACATATCTAAAACAATATTAATATGGCTGACATAGATTTCTCTCTTGATTGAATCTTTTAAGTTTGACTTTGAGATCAAGGATTACTAACCTTACTTTTTTTTTTTTTTCTAATAGATTCTACTCCTGCTCCTTATTGTGGGGTATATGTATATCTCCTATTTCCTGTCCCTGCTAACTTGTACTGTAATTCTATTCCTCAATTTGCCTTGCTATTATTTAAACTCCCCCCACCCATGGATACCTCTCTTATCTTTCCCCCTTACCTTTTCCCTCTCTCTTTATATTAATCTATATACATCATCTCACTCCCATTAATCTGAATATCCCACTGAACCCTAACTTATCCTATGCCTTTCCCTTCCTTTTTTATTCCTTTCCCATTAATCTATTTGTCCACTGCCACCCTATTTAACCAATATGAGATGTAATTAGGTTTCAGAACAACCAGCTCTCTTTTCCCCTTTTAAAGCCTCTGTATTGATTCTTCCTCTGCATTGCTTTCATATACGATAATAACTATTTTTAACTTTTCCTTGTCAATTTTGCTTTTTAGAATCAGACCACACTCAATTCTGTCTCAGTCTTTCTTTTAGACTATTCAATTACTGATGTCAATCTTAGACATATGGTTTATATTTCCATTACAAAACATAACTGTCCTTGTTGAATTCCTTGAATTTAGTCTTTGACGTTGGCTCTTATTTATCAGCTCTATTGAATTCAGGTTTCCTTGAGATGATATCCTGAAAATTTGTGAGTTCATTGAATGTCTATTTTTTTTCACTTATTATGCCTAATTTTGCTAGATATAATAGTTTTGGCTGCTGGTCTAATTCTTTTGATAGTTTATATATTGTATTCCAGGATCTGTGGTCTTTTGTAGTAACTCCTGACAAATCTTGTACAATTTCTAATTGTAGCTCCAGCATATTTGAATCGTGTTTTGTTGTTCTTGTTTTTTGTAAAATATTCTCTTTGACCTAGGGGTTTTAGAAATTTAGCAATAATGTTCCTATATGTTTTCCTTGTAGAATATCTTGGAGATAATGATTGGTAAATTGTTTTTTCTTTTACTATTTCCTCCTCTTATTCTATCACTCCATGACTATTTTCTTTGATTATTTCTTGCATTATTGTGTCAAGGTTCTTTCTTTGCTCATAGATTTCAGATTCTTATGTTTTCTTTGCTCATAGATTTCAGATTCTTATGTTTTCTTTCCTGAATCTTATCTCCACAAATGTTGTTTTTTTTATGTTTCACATTCTCTTTTATTTTTTCATTCTTTATATTTTGTTTTATTATTTCTTGGTCTCTTATCACTGTATTTCCCCTCTCCCAATTCTAATTTTCAAAGAATCATTTTCTTCTTTAAGATTCTGGATCTCCTTTTCTAATTGGTTGATTTTTTTCCTAACCTTTTTGTATATTGTATATTTGTTCTTATTTAATTTTTTTAGTCTTTCCTCAAACTCTTGCATTTCGATTTTCAAAGTCTTTTTTGAGTTTTTTCTGTAAATTCTTTCTGAGCATGTAGTCATTTAACTTTACTCTTTGAGATAGGAGAGGCTTCCTCCCCCTTTAATGTCCTCCTGTGAAGATGAATCCCAGTTGTCCCTATCCTCATAGTTAGTTTCTTTGATTGGATTCTTTCTCTTTTTCTTGATAATTTTTTTAAAAATGAGAACTTGTTAGTGTAACCACCTTTTATCCTGTGGAGGGGGGAAGGAAAAAAGATGAATAATACCTCTGACTTTACTTCAGTTCTTTACTCTGTCCTGGAATTCAAAACCAAGAATTCCACCATTCTGTAAATGTCCGCAGTTGGGAATGTCCATGCCCCACTGCTTCTGTACTCATCACGTGTTCTGGTTCCTTCTCTACCAGAGTCATGTAACTGCAGAAAAACTGAGCCTGCTGTTTCTAATCTGCCTAATCAATTCTTGATTCAGACCCAATTCCTAAACTTAAGACATTGGTAAAGGTTATAGTTAGCACTATTTTTTTTAACATGAACCTTGACTTAACAAATCATAAATATGCCCCCCAAAAAAAAGTGTTACACACCCATAAAGGAGAAAATAAAATGCTTTCAAAATTTGATAATTATGAGGGGGAATGTTATCTAGCATGCAAAGGCATTAAATTAATAAAACACACATTGCTTACTTTTAAAAAAAGAAAAAAATTAATGAATTCTGCACATTATTTTAAAAACAGTTTTCTTAAAATATTCCGTAGCCTCACTTTTCTTCTTGTTTTAATCTTTTAAAACTTTTCTCATCAAACAGAAAAAATTTTAGTTGACATTTCTTCAAAACAGGAAAAAAGAATGATAATTTAAATTTTCAAACATATTTTTGTTTCCCTAAATTTGCTCTATCTCTTTTTCTTTTTTTCAAAATCCTGTATTTTCTAAGTGTTTCTTTGGTCTATTTTTCATGATAAATCTCTTATCTTGAATTCTATTTTGTATTTTATTATAACTTTGTTATTCTACTCAATTCTAATTTCTCTCTAATTTCCGATGGAACTACTTAATCAATAATTTTTTTTCTCTTATCCTCCTTTCACATACTACCTTTTAGAGCCAACTTATGCAGCTAGGTGGCATAGTGAATAGAGTGCTAGATTTGAAGTCAGAGAGACTTGAGTTCAAATCCTGCCTCAGATACCTATTGGCTATGGTGCTTTGAACAAATAACTAACTTATATAACTTTAACAAATAATAGCCTTTCTGTGCTTTGGTTTTCTCATCAGCAAAATGCTTTTATCAGTAGTATCTTTCTCACAGAGTTGTTCTGAGGAGGAATGTATATATTCTGAGAAATAAGAAAATAGTTGGAAAGCACTATAACAGGATATCCCATCCTTAATGCAATTTTAAGCTGCCATCATTTAACACTACCTAAGACTTTGGGGATACCCTAAATAAATGCCAGGTACATTGGTGCTAGCTATTATCCAGCAGTTACCTTTTTCGTAAAAAATATTTTATCCCCAGTTGCACATGAAAACAATTTTTTTCCCAGTCTTGAATCTGATAAGAACTCACTATTTGACAAAACTGCTGGGAAAATTGGAAAACAATGGGACACAAACTAGATACAGACCAACATCTCACATTGTATGCTAAGTTAAGGTAAAAATGAGTGCATGATTTAGATATAAAATGTGATACCTTAAACAAAGTATCTAAGTTGTTTTAATTTGTATTTCACTAAGAAAAGGAATTTAAAACACTTATTATTATGTCTATAGAAAACTTTTATTTCTTCACCTGAAAACTACCTATTGACTACTCCTTTGACTATTTATCAATTGGAGAATGGCTTATATTTTTAAAAAGTTGATTTAGTTCTCTATATATTTGAAAAATGAGGCCTTTATCAGACAGCTTTCTGTTTCCTTCCAATATTGGTTGCATCAGATTTTTTTGTACAAAAGTTGGACTAGTCTACCTGTCAGATCAATGGGGAAGGGAAAATTCATGGCCAAGCAGGAGGGAGAGCATTATAAAATGCAAAATAGATATTTTTGATTACAATAAATTAAAAAACTTTTGTACAAAAAAATCTGATGCAACAAATATTGGAAAAAGGGAAATGATAAATGTTGGAGAGGATGTGGGAAAATTGGGACAAAAATATACTTTTGGTAGAATTGTGAACTTATCCAATCATTCTGGAGTAATATGACACTTTTCCCAAAAGGCAACAAAACTGTGCTTATCCTTTGACCCAGCAATGCAACTACTAGGTATGTATCCCAAAGAAATCATAAAAAAGGAAAAAGGATATACATATATAAAAATATAGCAGCCCTTTTCATGTTGCAAAATATTGGAAACTGAGGGGATGCCCATCAACTGGGGTAAACTATGGTATGTGAAGATAATGGAATACTATTGTGCAATAAGAAATTATGTAAAGTCAGACTTCAGTAAAATTTGGAAAGACTTGTACGAACCGATACAAAGTGAAATGAGGAAAATTAGGAAAATATTGTACCCTGTATCAGCAATATTGTGTGATAATTAACCATCCCTTACTCAGCTCTTCTCAGCAAAACAATGGTCTAAGATAAGTACAAAGGAAACAGGAATGAAAATGCTCTCTATGATCAGATAAAGAATCAGTGACCTCAGAATCTAGGTTGAAACATATTTTCTTCACTTACTTATTCTTTTTCATTTTTTTTTCCTTTTGATCTGTTTCTTCTTTTACAACTGTGACTAATATGGAAATATATCTTACATGATAGCACTTGTTTAAACTATATTAAACTTCCTATCATCTTTGGAAGATGGAGAAAAATTTTCTACTCAAAATCATAAAAATGAATACTAAAATTTTTCTTGACCTGTAACTGAGGAAAAAATAAATATAGTATTATAAATTGTGGGTTTCAAATTCTATCCTTCCCTCTTCACTCTTCTCCCTGAGATAGTAAGCAATCAATATAGATCATACATGTAAAACATTTCTATATTACTCATTTTGTACAAGAAGACTTGAATGAATAATAACAAAAAAGGGAAAATGAAAATAGTATGCTTTGTTCTGTATTCAGATAATATCAATTCTTTCTCTGGAAAAGCAAAAATCACATGTTTCATCAAGAGTCCTTTGGGATTGTTTGGGATTATTGTATTTCTGAGAATAATGAAGTCATTCACAGCTCTTCATTATACAATATTGTTACTGTGTTGAACATTCTTTTGGTTCTGCTCACTTCACTTTGCATCCTTTCACAAAAAAGCTGTTCCTCATTTTTTTTCTGAAATTATACTGCTTATCATTTCTTATAGGATAATGATATTCTATCACAATTGTTTTTTGTTTTGTCATTCTTCAATTGATGGGCATCCTTTCCATTTCCAATTCTTAGCTTCAAAAAAGAGCTACTACAAATATTTTTGTACAAATAGATCCTTCTTCTTTCCCCCTTTTAATCTCTTTGGTGTGAGCTTATCTTTTTTTTTTTTTTTTTTTTTTTTTTTTTTTTTTTAATCTGAGGCTGGGATTAAGTGACTTGCCCAGGGTCACACAGCTAGGAAGTGCTAAGTGTCTGAGAGCAGATTTGAACTCGGGTCTTCCTGAATTCAAGGCTGGTGCTCTATCCACTGCACCACCTAGCTGCCCCCTGGTGTGAGCTTATCAATCATATTTCTGGATCAAAGGGCATGCATAGTTTTGTAGCCCTTTGGCCATGGTTCCAAATTGTGCTCCAGAATGGTTGGGGCAGTTCACAATTCTACCAATAGTATATTAATGCCCCAGTTTTCCCACATCACCTCCAAAATTTATCCTTTTCCATTTTTGCATTATTCAATCTTAAAGGTATGAAGTGGTGTCTCGGAGTTGATTTAATCCCAGAAACCATCTTTAAAATGCACTTCATTGTGACTAGATAACCTACTTGCTATTATCTCTGGACCTTCATTCTATTCTCTTTTCTTCCCACTAAGTTCAGTACCTAGCTCATTTTTCTTCTTCACCCTAAGTTCTACCTCCCTGAACTCAGCCTTCCATTTATTCATCTTCTTCAAGTCATATACAGTATTTCTAGTCTACCTTAACCACAAACTGATGGGACCATACTCACTGCCCAATTTAATTTGACCTTGATTGCAGAATCCTTAGTCATGGTTCTGAATAAAACATCAGTCAGTCAACAATGATTTGTTAAATGGCTTATATGTGCCAGGTCCTACATAGTTAATGGTCATACAAGGTCAAAAAATGAAATGATCCCTACTCACAAGGAGCTTTTGTTCTAATGGGGTAGCCAATTAGAAAGAGTCTGAATCAACAGGTAAGAATAAAATGTTTTCCAGGTATATGGGATAGCATGTTAATGAGAAATGGAGTGTCTTGTGTGAAAAACAGAGAAAAGGCCAGTTTGGCCAGATCTCAGTAAAAGAAGGAAATAATGTCTAATGAGGCTTGAAGAATAGGTTGGAACAAAGTTGTGGAAAGTCTTTACAAGCTAGCTTAACAGAAGAATATATATTTTATCCTAGAGGCTCTGGATATGACCTTAGAACAGAAAATGGTTAGAAAATAAAACAGAATTTTGGAGATGAGAGGTCCTTAGAACATAGAGTATTAGAATATAAAACAGAATTTTCGAGTCAGAGGAGACTTTAGAACATAACCAGAGAGCTGGAAGAGATTTTAGAATATATTTAGAAAATAAATTATAGAATGTTGGGACTAAAAGTGAATTTTAAAAGCTACTTGCCCAACCCTCTCATTATGCATATGATAAAAGTGAGAGTCACAGAGATAAAGTGACTTTGATCAAGGTCACCTTTGATGGTATGAAGGCAAGGACTGGATATACTGATGTAGATCCAGGAATTTTTCTAATGGAAAATACACAGCTGTGGGTGTGGGCTCTGGGAAAGTAGATTGATTATAACTGATCTGAGAGGATAAACACTTGGTTAAGAGAAAGAGAGACTGAGTTCATTCACATAGGAGAGAGAGGACAGAGTAGTTTGGGTTGTATTGGAGCTAAACCTTGCAACTGGCTATTATAGGAAAGGTGTGAGGCAAACCATCTTCTCACAGTGACTGATCACACACACAAATGGGAAGGAGGACACTGCTCTAGGGAATAGATTCTCCTTTCTCAGTCCTACAGTTTGCAAAAAGAACATTGAAATGTTTTCTGTATCGCTGCTCACTCTCCCCCTCCAGACACTTAACTCTGCCCCCGAAGCAATTCCCATCCACAGCCTGTTGATGCAGCTCCCATACCTCAAATAAATGTGTCTCAGGGCAGTTTTGACTAATTATGGTTTTAGTGATTATTACAAATGTGAAAGATGCCTGTATTCAGGAGAAAGACTCAGTGTATAATAATAATGTCTCCTTTGTTCTTTGTTCTTAGAATCTGCCAGGTTTGAAACAAGGTAAGATCACAAAGGAGAGGACAGTTCTTTCTTACTCCTGACAATTAATAGATATGTGATCCTGGGCAAGTCACTTAACTCTGTTGCCTCAGGCAATCCCTTAAGGTTTATACACTAAGTTAGAGAGGTATTTCATGCTTCAGATGTTCCCCAGGCAGAGGAACTCATTATGCTTCATAAGTTTCCTTTGGTTGTTTGGTTTCAAATGGTTGAGCCTCAATAATTACTTGACACATTATGGAACTGTAATCTCTGACTTGTAAAGCAAATAACTCAAAAGTTATCTGGTCCAATATATAAATGGAGCAGAATCCCCTAGACCTCTTCCTTGCTAAGAGAACTTCTTTTTATTAGGAAGCTTCCAGGGATGTAGAATTCATAACTTCGGAGAAAACCCATGCAGTTTTTGGCTTTCGTTGCCCTTCTTCACTGTGCTCCTCTTGGTGACAGTGACACTCATTCACATAAGCTAAAACAAGCAGGGAGCTGGACAGCTGACACTGGCATGTGATTTTTCCAATATGTGTTTATAATTATGCAACATTATCTTAATTACCAGGATGAAAGGAGGGGAGAGATGTTGAAAAAAACCTGACTGAGAAAATGCTCTGTGAAAAATAACTAGCAGTTCTTCCACAGCAGGCCTGTGATTGTGGTCATAATTGGAAATGGCACTATTAATACAATACTTATTCATTTTGTATCATAAAAAAAAAGGAAGCGCTTTTTGCAATTACCCAATTCCAAATGAAATTAACATTCCGTGGCATTTCCCATAAATGGTTAGTTTGCACACATGAGTGGAGACAATTAACCAGGAAGTGATTGAGAACCGTGACTGGAGAGAAGATAAAAGGAGGGTCAGCTGGGAGCAGCCTTATTTGAAGGTTTCCTCCAGTGTCTAGTTCTCTCTTCTAGGTTATCTTTAATAAGGTCCTGGGACTAAATCACAGCATTCCTGGAAGCACTGCCATGTCTGCCATGTGCTCATAGAGAAGGGATATTAAAAAATAAATCACTAAATCTATAGGAGTCCTGGCTCTTTCTCAAAAAGAAGCAGGGTACTTTGTGCTTTGCACACTGACCCTGAGCCTAAGGCTGACCATCTCCATCAGGAAGGCTAACCTTTGAGCCTGCTTCAGGGAATTGGGCTGTCTTCTGTGATCTGTGAGCCTTTCCCAAATACATAGCTGCATTACCCATACAAATAGATTGTGACCCAGTGGAACAAGTTATTTTTTTTCAGACCCTCCCATCTCCCAAATTCTGGATATTTTCTTCTTTCTATCTTCTATGCCTAGAATTTTCTCCTTCCTTACCCTTGTTAATGATGCTATGCGGTTTTATCTAACTCTTCATGAGCCTATTTGGGGGTTTCTTGTCAAAGATAGTGAAGTAGTTTGCCATTTACTTCTGTAGTTCATTTTACAGATGAGAAAACTAAGACAAATAAGGTTAAGGGATCTGTTTATTCATTTATTCCTTTCACACCCATAATTACCTAACTCTAAATAGAAAGTAAGAAGGTTCATTTTCTCAATTCTCCATGACCATATATATATACAATGTATATATTATCCTGGTCCTGTTTACTTCAGTCTGCAACAGTTCATATAAATAAGTCTCTTCTCATGCTTCTTGGAATTTTTCTTTTCTGTGATTTGTTATGGTGCATAGAATGTATGAACTACAATGTATTTAGCCATTTCCCTGTTGACCGCCACCCTCCCTAGATATCTCACATACATTATCCATTTCCTAATCTAGAATTGGTCTGATACTTCATGACTTAGAAGACTTGACCTGTCCATAGACTCTAGGATTTACTCCTATTCTTTGTCCTGAGGTGACATTCAACTTGTTGTGATGAGGGAGTATACAATGATCAAAGCGAGGAATAGTATCTGGGAACAGGGAAGGAAAAGAAAATTGGGTAGAGTGTTCTAATAGCCATAAGTAAGTACTGGGCAGAATCATTGGTATGGAATTACTTGCTTTCTGGGGATTTTGATTTTAACTCATATAATTGAAATTATTGGTACAGACATTTAGGGTCTGAAGATCATAGATATGTGTGTTAAGTAATCACGTCATGAGGCATTCTAGAATGCAATATTTTGGCATCTTCTACTTAATGTTAAATTCAGGTAAGATTAATAATAAGACTAACGATAATGAGAGTTTACATTTATATAGGGATTTAAGGTTTACAAAACATGTTTTTTTTCACAACAACCATATGACAGAAGGAATATATACAATTATCCTTTTTTGTGGTGGAGGTAATGGTATTTTATTTTTATTCATTTTTTATTTGGGGAAATGAAGAGAGACAGTACTTTGTCCATTGTCACACAGCTAATTAAGAATCAATATGACATAATGAAAAGGGAGCAAGGTGTTAGGAGAGGATGGGATAAGCTGGGGCTGTCACAGAGGAAGCAGCACAGTATTATAGAATGAGCATTGGATCCACAGTAACAGGCCTTGAGTTTTAATCCCAACAACTTCCTTCCTGGGAATTTTGGGACAGTTAGCTGACCTATCTGGTCTCAGTTTCTTACTCTAAAATGAGGAAGTTGGATTGCAAATGTCTAAAGTTTCTGTTCTAGTTCTAAATCCATGAGCATGTGCGAACTGGGAAAGTTCCTTGGATGGCTCTCCCACTAAAAGAAGACTGGCAAGGAAATGCTGGATTCTATGTCTGTGGGGTGTCTTAAGGACACTAGGCAGTAGATAAAATAATGGCAGAATAACATAAGGTGTTAGATGTGTACACTGTCCAGAGTTTAGAGAATATTATAACATGGTGAAATGAAGAAGTGAAGAACTATGCATTTGTCCTGAGAGGTGGATTGAATGAATAAAAAGAAGAGAGAGAAATTAATAGGTACAATGATCCCAGTACTAATGTTTAAATATAGGTGTGTGTAATTATAATTATTATGGTATTGTATTTTATTTTATGTAAAAACAAATTTATAATATAATTATATGTTATTGTGATAATAATTATAATTATTCATAATTTACAATTGCTGCATTTTGTTTTTATATCACAACTATTTCTGGATATTTTTCTCTTGTATGTACCCTTATTTAATAATAAATAATCAATGAAACAAAACCAACTAATATATTGACTACTTTTACAACACATCATCATCATATTTTATGGGAAGGTATTTAGTTGTGGTTTTTGCTTTTGTAATAACAATAATTATAATAACAACTGTCAGTTTTATACTACTTTAAGGTTTACAAAGCAGACATCATGCAATGTGGCAATATAAATATCACAAAAAATATCACCTCCATTTTATTCTTACTGAGAGCTTCATGGTATTGTAGAAAGCTCTCATTAAAGGCAGGAGAAACCTGCTTATAGATACCAACTGCATCTGGAAAATAGTGGGTATTTTAAAAATGCTTGTTTTTTGATCAGTTGATTACTTTATACTGCCACCAACACTTAGTACCATGAGAATTATGGGCATGATATATAAATACTCTGAGACCTGTTTTCTCATTCAGGAAATGAAGATAATAATATGCATGTGTATTTTCAGCCTCCCAAGGTAATTGGGGGTAGGGGGCTAGAAGGAATAACGTACATAAGGAACTTGACACATCCAAAAGCTCTGTATAAAAATTAATGATCATTATTCAGAGCTTTCATAAAACTATAATTTCACCATTGTGAGTGCTACCTTTAGCAGGTCACCATCCAGCCCTGCCTGCTCATTCTTGTGATTCCTCTACATGCCCTTCCATAAATATTCAACAATAGTCTACCTATTTTGTGGAGGATATTGTTCCAGATCTCTTGACATTGTCAGGTACCCACAAAGTGTTCATCAGTTATACCTTACTCTCACAAACAGGCAATGGTGATATCTGGTAATTAAGCTCTTGTTATGATCTTCACATATGTGACCGAAACTGAGGTAGGTGATACAGTGGATAGGACACTGAAATTGGAATCAGGAAGATCTGAATTCAAATCTAGCTGTGTGATCCTGGGCAAGTCACTTAATCTGCTTGTTTCAGTTTCCTCAACTATAAAATGGGGATAAGAACAGCATCTACATCCCAGGGTTGTTGTGAGTATCAAATGAGTTAATATTTGTAAAACACTTAGTACACATAGCAGGCACGATGTTGTAATTGCTTAGTCATTTCAGTCACATCGAACTTAGTAGGGTTTTCTTGGCCTAGATACTAGTGTGGTTTGCGATTTCCTTTTCCAACTAGTTGGAAACAAGTGATTTGCCTAAGGTTACACAGGGTTAGTGTCTGAGGTTGGACTTGAACTCATGAAGAGGAGTCTTTCTGATTCCAAGCCTAATGCTCTATCTAATGCCCTAGCTGCTGTAGTAGGTGCTATTTAAGTATATATTCCCTTCCTCCCACCATATAAGCAAAAGAAATGGCAACTAAGGCACAAGAAAGCAGAGTGGCTTTTCCAAGGTCACACTACTAATGAGTATCAAAGTCAGGGTTTCATCTCGTGAGCTCTGTTTTCATGATATAATTGCTGATCCCATAGCATATGGAGTTGGAAAAGCAAATGATAGGTGGTCAAAGGTAGTCTGGCTCTGTTTATCTGAATAAGCTTAGCTGAAGTTAGTTCTAGCTCCTTTCCCTGCAGAATAATGTTTAGGCTACACAAGACAACTTTAAACCTTTAGTGAATTGTTGGATCAATCAATCAATCAATTAATATATCAACAAGTATTCTTTAAACATTTTCTATGTCTCAGGTACTATGCTAGGTGCAGGGAGTGAGGGAAGGGAATAACAAAGAAGAAACAAAAGCAGTCCCTGTCTATAAGAAGCTTCTTTTCTAAAATAGGAGATTTTAAATATGTATTTTTATTATATCATATCATATTATAGTATAGTATATTTTGTTATATCATGTTATATATATATATATATATATAAATCAATACAAAAAAATAAATAAATACAGTGGGACTAGATTTAAGCGATAAAGGGGAAAGCACTAACATCCTGGACAGCCACGAAAGGCTTTCTGGAGGGATTTGAGATTGCTCTGCATTTTTAAGGAAGACTTCTATGAGGTGAAGATGACTAGGGATAACATTCTAGAAATAAGGGGCAGTCAGTGAAAACTCACAAAATGGGGAAATGGCATGATGGGCAAAAAAGAAAAAAAAAAAGAAAAACAGTCATTATGTCTATATGATAGAGTGTATACGGGGTGGTAATGTGTTAAAAGACTAGAAAAATAGGAAAGGATCTGGTTTTGAAGATGCCAATTAGAAAGGCTTATATTTGATCCTAGACATAATAAGGAGGTATTGGAGTTTATCAAGTGTGTAAGGGGTTTGGGAAGACGTGACACGGTAAGATCCTTAGTTTAGAAAAATCACTTTGGTAGTTGCTGTGGAAGATGAATTACATCATCTTGCTACTGCATCAAGGACTCTAATTAGAAAGCTATTGCAATAGTCCAGAAAAAGGTCCTGAACTAGTGCATGTGCTATGTGAGTAGAGAGAAGAGGATATACAGAAGCAATGATACAGAGAAAGAAATGCCGAGAACTGACACTTAATTGTAAATGTGGAACGAGGAAAAGAGATGAGTCAAAAATTATATGAAGTATTGAATCTTGATTATTGGACCATTGGTGCCCTCCACAATAATGGAGAAGTTTAGAAGGGCAGTGAATCTAAGGAGGTGAGAAGATAATGAATTCCATAGGGGGAAAGTTAAATTTTAAATGCCCATGAGATATTCAGTTCAAAATGTGTAATAAGTAGGTGGTGATGCAGAACTGAAGGTCAGAAGTGAAACTAGGGCTGAATAGATAGTTCTGTGAATTATCTGCATAGAGATGATAATTGAACTCCTGGGAGCTGATGAGATCTCCAAGTGAAGTAGTGTAAAAAGAAAAAAAAAAGGCTCCAGAGACAGACTTTGTGGGGAACACTCAGAGTTAGTGGGCGTGATGTGGATAATGAACTAGTGAAGAAAATTGTAACGTGCTCTCCTGGCAGTTACAATTACTAGTCTGCTGTAGGCCCAACAGAGTACCTTTGACCACTGTCCTTTGCAGTGTGAACTCGCCTCCTCTGAGGCCTTCAAAGGTCTCTGGCCACGATTTCTTGAATCTATAGCTTAATAACCGGTAGTGCACTCAAGAACAGCCACGTGTAATCTTAAAAGCCTTTATTATACCTACTCACATAATGCCCTGACTGATGCCCTGACTTGTTGGTTCCCAAGTGAACACCTGGTCAGAAGACCCACGTGTTCACTACCAAAATCCTTACCTCTTTTGGCTACCCATCTCGCTTGGCCACCCAGGCTAGGGAGCCAGGGTGAAGAGTGCCAGGTTAAAGAGAGCGACTGCTGCCTGCAGTGGGCTTATAAAGGGCCTGTGAGGTCTCACACACAGCCAATCAGAGAGAGAGTCACCCATTACGAAGCTATCTCCTCGTGGCCAAGATCCCACCTACAAGGCAGTCTTAATATCCACAGAAATTACTTCCTGCAAGGACTCATATCTCTCAATGCATTGTGTCCGTCCATTGAAAGGGCCTTCTCTTGTTTTGAGGGAACGGCATCCTTACAGAAAACTATGGAATGGGCAGACAGATAAGAAAACCCAAGAGCAAACAATCACAAAAATACAATCAAAGAGGAAAGGATGTTCATGAGAAAATAGGTGGTTAGCTATGTAAGATGCTATATAGAAGTCAAGAAGGTGAGGACTAAAAAGACCATTCATTTTGACAATTACTAATAACTTTGGAAGCAGCAATTATGATTTCACAATGAAGTTAAAAGCCAGAATATAAGGGTTTTTTAAGAAGTTGAGGAAAGGAAAAGAAGTGGAGTTATCAAGTGCAGACATTTTTCTATGGTTTATCTAAGAAAGGTTTGGTAGAATTAAGTGAAGATCTTTTTTTTTTTTCTTCTGTAATGCATGGGAAAACTTTGTAGATAGATGGAAAGGAAGCAGTAGATAGAAAGGAAGAGAGGAAAAGAGAGAGGAAAAGATGGAGAGAGAGAAAGAAGGGAGAGAAAGAAAAGGTGGGGAAGGAAGAGAAGGAACAGGGAATGGGGGGAGGAAGGGAGAGAGAGAAAGTTCACAATATTGATTTATCTATGTACATGTTGTTTAAGGCAGGACAGTTTGATTTTCCCCTCACATTTGTTAGAATTCCTGGCACACATTAAATGTTTATAAATGCTTGCTGAATTGA
Organism: Sminthopsis crassicaudata; assembly: GCF_048593235.1. Classification (NCBI taxonomy): domain Eukaryota; kingdom Metazoa; phylum Chordata; class Mammalia; order Dasyuromorphia; family Dasyuridae; genus Sminthopsis; species Sminthopsis crassicaudata. The sequence goes on along the minus strand of NC_133618.1, from coordinate 457,280,567 downwards.
ATTTTATTGATAAGGGAACCAAGACCCAAAGAGTTGATGTGACATGCCATAACATAGGTAGTATTGTAAAGAACTAAGATTTACTGATTACAAATCTAATGTTATAACTTCCTTCTGACAATCAAATTCTGCCAGCCTTAATTTAATTTAAAAGTATCTTAGACCAGTTTTTTGGCTCTTGAATCTAACTTGAGAATTGAATGCATTTCTCTGTTCTGGTTCTCAAGTGACGCTTCCTTGATTTATTACCTATTCCCCTCCCAGTTGTTTTATCCTAGATTGTGATCCATATGTGTCCATCATCCCAACCTGTAATTGGCATATATGTATGTGTCTCCCTGCTGCACTCTTTTTCCCTGTTAAAATTGGACTTGGGACTTAAGGCCTGCTGAAGTGAGAAGAGCCAAAGATGACTCTGAGTTTCCCTCTGAGTGCCATCTGCCTCTCTTGGGTATCACAGACATTAAAAACCAGCAGTGACTTCTGATTTGCTCATAACTACTGACTTGTGATGGTATCTGGCCTCTCTCCTGCCTTGCATGAGATAAAGGACCACACTGGCTCTAAGCCCAGAGCAGTAGGGAGTTGGGAATGAAGAATTCTTATGAATTCTGCACATGAAAGAGGAAAGTAAATGTGTTCGCTTTCCCTCTAAGAAAAAGTCATTTCAAACACAGATTTTTTTTTTCCTCTACCCACCAAAAAAAGAGAAAAAAAATAATTTATACTAAAAAGTTAAGAGCTGTTTTCTTTTATATGGTGCATGAAGTTTTACTCAATAACTAGAGATAGGGATGATAGAATGAAAACTCAAAAGAATATGTACATTTTGTCTATACATGTATGTATATGTATATATGTATGTGTGTGTTTGGGACCTATAGGTGAGCAGTTCTTTTATTAACATAGACCAGAAACTACTTTGCACCTTACAGTCTTGGAGAGCTACCTGAGGTACTAAGAAGTGAGGTGATTTATGAAGCCAAAGTGTATATGTCAAAGAAATAACTCAAACTCAGGTCTTTCAGAGTCCAAAGCTGACCCTCTTTTCAGTATGATACATACTGCCTTTCTTAGTGGAGGAAAGGAGGGAAGAAAAAAAGAATGGAGGGAGGTAGGGAGAGAATGAGAATCAGAGACAGAGACATGGAGAGAAACAGAGAGACACAGAGAGACACAGAGAGACAGACAGACAGAGACAGAGAAACAGAGAACAGAAAAGGGAGAAAGATCTGCAGATAGAACTATAAACATTCTTTTTCCCTTCCTCTTTCTATCTTTATCATGTTATTCCAATCTACTATTTTAAAATTTAATAGCAGAGTTAAAACACATACACATTTGTGGTATGTATCATATATTTACATATTTGTGCTGAGAACTCTTTCTCTGATCTGGTTATATTAAATCAAACTCACTGAAGCTTAAGTCATTGCAGGTGAATAAGCTGAGAAGCAATGGGTAGCAGATAAAATAAAGGGTAGAGGAGGCAGGGCCTCAGGGGAGGGAGTTATCATATCTTGTTTATAATCCCAGAAGATTGCCTTATCTGAAAAGTGACTGGAGTCTGAGTCTACTTCTGAGCTATCAGCATCACACGTTGCTATGAGACATGATCAGGTTTGGAGACATTCTCCACCCACCCCCACCCCCACCATTCCCCCCTCCAACACACACCTTTTCTACACTCCTTAAAAAAGCATACACAAAATCCCCCAAAACAAACAAAACATTATTTCTCTCCTCCATCATGCACACCTAGAAAAATAAACGAATTCCTCAGGATCCATCTGGGCATGTATGCCGGGCTCTCAGTGCAAATGGCTTCCCAGGATTGATCTCTATTATTTTACTGAATAACATCAGAGGGGGAATTTGTTCTGCTCGGCTAAAGACATTATTCCCACTATTCTCTAGTGCTAAATCTCAGTTTGTTGGAATGGGAAATTGAAGAATTTTCTATTCTTTCCTGTGTCTCTACTTTTAACTGCTCTAGTCAAGACAATCTTTTCAATTAATATTTACTAAGTAAAATTTTGTTTGAATTGAACTTAATTCTTGGATAGTTCAGTTAAAATCAGAGTAAGCCAGATAGGAAGATCCCAGAGTAAGACCCTTTCAGAACAGAGAATGCTAGGTATGTAGTTATATGTTAGGATACTTAGGTAAAATCTTTTAATCTTTGTCCATCCCTGTGGCTAAAAGGAAATAAATTATTCTTTGTTCAGAGTATTCTATGAAGAGTCTCCAAAGAAGACAGATTTCCTTTCATTGTTTGGCAATAGCTATGAAGCAACTATTTGGCAAAGTGGACTATGTTTAGAACGCTATGTTTAGTCAGGAAGACGAGTTCAAATCAAATACTTACTGATTGTGTGACGTTTTTGTGACTTTAGGCAAGTCATTTCATTCTGCCTCAGTTTCCCATTTTGTATTATGAGCTAGAGAGGGACATGGCTAACCACTCTAATAATCTTTCCCAGAAAACTCCAAATGGGATGAAAAGAGTTAATCAAGATTAAAAAGACTGAGCAACTTGAAGTATAACTCAATGAGACACATAGGAAGAAAACATTCATAATAATTATGGTGGCAGTGTGCTATATTGGAAAGACTACTGGAATAGAGTGTAGAATGCTGGGGTTCTGGTTCTAGTCTGGCTACTTACTAGTTATATAAGCTTGGGAAAATATTCTACTTTTCAGGGATTTTTAACTTCATCAGTTGTGAAATGGAGATAATAAGCATTCTGTCTCCTTTTATTAGATTTCAGTGAGATAATATGTGAAAGTACTCTTTAAGCATTAAGTACAATATAAATGAAACAGTACTTTATTAGTTCTGTTTAATACTATAATAATAACAAAATTTGGTGATATTAGGAACTTAATGATTTAAACTTACCAAAACAAGGTTACATTTAGGAATGGAAAATGGAGAGAAGAAAAGGAGAATAATTGCTGTCTTCCTACCAACCCAAACAATATATTATATTCCATTTATCTGGCCTTTAGAATCTAGGGAGAATAGGAAGGGAAAGAAAGTAGAGGAGGAAGAGAGTAAGTATAATGGAGAAGTCATAAGATCAGGAATTTGGAATTGATTTACAACATAGATATTTTTTTTTTTTTTTTTTTTTTTTGTGAAACAGCCAAAATGTGCGATAGGCAAGATTTTCAGTTTAATAGTAGGGCAACTGAGAGATGGAACGACTCATCCAAGATTATGCAGGAAGGAACTTAAAGAGCCAAGATTATATATGGGGGATGTTTTTGAATTGGGTTGCTTAATTTCAAAAACAGGGGACCAGAATTAATAAAACTTTAAGAAATAAAATGCCTTACCCTATTTTCCTCCTGGTATAGTGATTGGAGTGCTGGGTCAAATACAACTTTCCAGACACTCACTAGCTGTGTGATCTTAGTTAAGTAACTTAACCTCTGTTTGTCTTAAATCAATGGAGAAGGAAATGGCAAACCAATCCAGTATCTTTGCAAGAAAATCTTGTGAATAATATTGGCATGCTATGGTCCATGTGGTCATAAAGAGTCAAGCACTGCTGAATAACAACAAAAATTATCCTTCTTATCTTTCTCCTCCTCCTAAACAATTCCACAAAATTTTGGTTAAATTAATAGGAATATCACAGTGCCCTAAATTTATGTCTCTTTCATATTTGGGTTCCAAACACAGCTAACAGAACATTACAGTTGACTTGCATTGAGTCAGAGCACAACCATTATTACCTATAAAGTCTGCCTCTTAGGAAGATTATCCTTTATTCAGAATTAATTATCAGGGAATTGTTCTGTCATCTACTAGAGTAATCTTGAGCTAATTCAGTTTATAAGGGGAACCTCAGGGACTATGGAAAAATCTTTTTCCTATTTTGTTTGCATTTACTTCTCATTTCTTTTTTGATTATTCCCAATTCATTAAGGGAATTATTATTGTTTTTCAATCATTTTTCATTTGTGATACAGATAAAGAAACTAAGACAAGCAGGGTATGGGACTTACTCAGGGTCACACAGCTACTAAGTATTTGAGATCAAATTTGAACTTGGGATGATGAGTCCTCTTGACTCCGGGCCCACACTCTATCCATTGTGCCACCTAACTATCCTATGAAATGAGCTAGTATTCTCTAGTTGAGTAAGCTGAAACAAGATTGAATTTGGAGCCAAGATATTTCTATTTTAAACCCATTATTGACACTAGTTATATGTGTGAACCTGGCCGAGTTACCTCCTCTGTCTTGCCTCTGATTTCCTTTTCTGTAAAATGAAATGGTTTGGATTAGATGAGTTCCATGAATTCTTCCAGTATGTCTGTTAGAATTTAATACTAACATTCTGTATTCCTGAGTTCTATCCATCTATAAAATTCTCCAAGCTTTTGATTGTTATCAGCTTGCCAATTTTACTGTTGATCCGAAGTAACCTAACATTGTCTTAGTGGTAGCCCTTAAATAAAAGTTTGCTGAATTAACTTGAATTAGTCAAATATTTCTCTTTCTATTTCCGAGTGTGCTCATGCATTTGTCACTTATATTTCCTACTTCCCAGGGTTAAAGAACCATGTCTACTCTTTCATTGTTATCTCCTAGCGAAGTCTAATACTCCAGTTGCTCAGATAACACTATTTGCCTGGCTACTGAAGTGATGATCAGGGATTTAGAAATGCATGCTCTTTGTGTTTCCAGTTCCCATCTCACACTGTGATGCTGCCATCTCACTCTCATTGATGTGTGTGTGTGTGTGTGTGTGTGTGTGTGTGTGCATTTTCTAGTTATGTGACTTCAAAAAAATCATTTAAACCTGTTTGTTTCAGTTTCCTCATATGTAAAAGATATGGACTGAAAATGACTAAACAAAGAAAAAGTGCTTGCTCTGTGCTAGCATCTGTACCAAGTGAGAGGGATAGAAGAAAAGTAAAAGTCAATCCCTTCTCTCCGGTAGTGTGTAGTGCAATGGGGAAAACAATATGCAAACAACTATGTTTATGCAAGATACGTACATGTATACAAATGTATATATAATATATATATGTACATACATATATACATAATAAATTGGGGAGAGAATTCATAAAAGGTAGGCTAGAATATTAGAATAAGAGGTATTGAGAACAGTTTATTGCAGAAAATAGAACTTTAGCTAGTACTAATGCCTGAAGTGGAGTGTCTTGTGCAAGTAACACAGGAAGGAGACCAATGTCATTGATTTCCAAGGATGGCCAGTGTTCAAATAAGGTTTAAAAGATAAGTAAGGGAGAAAAGATGCAAGTGATTGAGTTTAAAATTCCCATGTGTATTTATGTGTGTATTTATGGGCACACACCATGCACTGAATATTGCATATATTTATATTATATTCATATATATATATATATATATATGTATGTGTGTGTGTGTGTACATATATATATATATATTTCTATATCTATAACTTCCTCTCTTATAAACATTTATAAAAGAGAGAAATGGAAACTTTGGAGTTTAAATCAGAAATTGGAAATACAAAGCCCATGAGTTCTAATCTCTGATCATCACCACAGTCTCCAGTTAAAATAGTGTTGACTGAGCAACTAAAGGGTTAGATTTCATTGGGAGATAAAAATAAAAGAGTAGACAGGATTCTTCAACTTCGAACTAGATGATAAAACTGACAAATATGGAAACATACAAGTCAGAATGAGAAAGAGAAACGTTTGCTAATTCAGGTTTAAACCTTTTTTAAGAGCCAGCATTGACTAATCAACTACAGTTCTAGGCTTTCATGTAGGATATAAAAAATATAAAAGAAATAAAGTTCTCTCTCTACCTTCTCTCCTCTCCTATATGTTCTCTTTCTCTTCTTAAGTAGACACTTAATAAATCTATGCTTGGAATGCTTCCTCTCCTCCCCTACCTATTGTTTTTTTTTTTTTTTTCCCCCCTCTGGCTTCTTTTCATTCCTACCTCTTTGTTCTTATTCTGGTGCCCTCTTTCTGTTCATCATTTTGTATTTATTCTCTATATAGTTTGCTTGTATATGTGTGTGTAATTGTTATATTTTCTTCCTCATTAGGCTGTGAGGTCCTTGAGGATAGGAACTGTCTTTTACCTCTTTTTGTATTCTTAGTATTTAGCACAGTGCTTGGCATATAATAGAAACTTAATAAATATATGTTGTTTTATTGATATTCCTAACTCCCCTCTCCTCACTTCTGCTCTTTCCCTTTCTTTTCTCTCTTAATCACCCTCTTCCTCTTCTTCCCTCTCCTCTCCTTTCTGCTTTCCTTTCTTTTTCTCTCTCTCTCTGGGCAAGTCAGTCAAACTATTACCATCTCTAAAGTTGTCCTCCCATCACCAATTTATGAGTACATATATAATTACATAAATACAATATAATATCATAGATCCAAGATAATTTTTGTAAATGGACTTTCCACACTGGAAGTGCCTCATGCCAGTGAAATCATAAATCAGGAACATATACACAATTACATATATCCCTCTCTCCCTGTCTACTGAAGATCTGAAAATATAAACTTGTAAATCAATACATGCATTTCTCTGGACCTCTTCACAGTACCCTAACTCATCCTCATACCCTTCATTGTCTAGATATTTAAATGTACAGTGCATTTAATTTTAATATTGAAAATTGGGACAGATTTGCAAATCAGTTACATTTATTTCACCCTAAACCTCTTGCCATTTCCTCTTGTTGACTTTCATGTGTTTAAAACTACCTTAGAGTATCAAAAGTTTTGTCTTTGATTTAAAACAACTAAAAAGAAGAATCTCCAAGCTGAAACATTATCAGCAGCCTCATTCACAACAAATTTAATGTTCTGTTCATTCCTTCTATATGCTCCTTAGTAGAAGGGAATGTCCTGAGCAGTGTGTCCTAGGCAATTTTAAAACAACTTAGATATTTTCAACTCTCTCCCTACTCCCTATTCCCCTCTCTTATCCTTACAAGATAAATAGATAATAAAATACTGGAAATCTACCCATTTAAAAATTTATTCAAGTATACATATGCATTAAATTTTAAAATAATAATAAAAGAAAAGAAATAGGAGTTTAAAAATATAACTCAGAAATAGCTTTAAAAGATACAAATAAAGTAAGAAAGAGCTCATCTCTAAGATCTGAAGCATAACAGAATTAGATTTAAAAGGATAACTTTCTAGAAACCCAAGAACCTGCTTGAAGGGGAAATTGGAATAAACTTAGTTTGCCTCCTTCTGAATCCATTGTCAGCTCCATGGTCTAAAACTTGGGTTAGAAAAAAAAATCAGTCTACCTTGCAAATTTTTAGTGCTTTGGGAAATAAAGGACCCTACCGTTTTGGGAGATCCTTTGCCTCTGCACAATTTTGCTTTTGTGCTAATTCATTAATCTTTCATTCACAATTCAGATTATTTTAGCCCTGGAAATCTGAGCTTCCTCATCTGTGAAATAGTAGTCATGATGCTTTATAGACATGAGATCAAGACTATGAAGCATCAAATGTTTCTGTGAAATAGGTTCTTGAAATTCAATAGATATTTAGGCTGATTATGTCTTTGTGCCATCATGTACACTATGAGTGCATTTCTGAGGGCATTTTCTCATAATCTTTCATAGTTTTTATCTTCTTTGAATGATTTTTATAATTTGGACATCAAAATATTAATATCTTAAGTCACTTAAGCCCTTTGGGCTCTCCTCCCCTCTCCTTCCCTATATTTCTCTCCACTCCTTTCCTCTTCTTTCCTTCCTTCACTTCTCTCTCATCTCTCTAAAATGTGAGGATGCCCTAGGCAACCTCTAAGACTACTTCTGGTTCAACAACTAAGAACTTTTGGATGGGGAAGGAAAATTCCTTGTGTGAAATGAGAGGGTTTCATTAGGGAACCCCCATTGTCTCTTTTAGTTCTGAATCCTATATACTAATGTTCTGGATGGTTAACAAATATACCCCAGTTTAGATACTTTGAAAAACATAGTGTCTCCTTCCAAGGAGTACCCCTTGGGAGGCTATATACTCAGTCCAGCAAGGTTGCCATGGTTTAAAACATTTCTACACCCAATTGCAAATTGCCTTTAGAGTTTGCAGCCCTCATTTTGTAGAGATTGTGTATCTCCATCCTCTGAAAAGGAATCTGATTATTTTGGAAACAGCTAGAAGGTCTCCAGATACCAATTTAGGTATGAATTTATAGTTTATTTCAGCAGTTCTCAAAATATGGTCAGGAGACTCTAGGGATCCCTGAGATCTTTTCAGTAGATACATGAGATCAAGACCATTTTCATAATAATTTAAGATGTTTTAATTTCTAATATAATAAAAATTGATCACTATAATTCATAATAAAATGCTCCTTAGAGGTGGGAGTTCTCAATATTTTTAAGAGTAAAAAGAGATCCTGAGACAAAAAAGTTTGAAAACTATTCATTTAAGTGATTAAGGTTCATCCTGTAGTTTGGGGAATGAAAAATAAGGTGCATGCAAGCAATAAGACAGAATTTCTTAAGTTGCTCATGATCTCGCGAGGAAAATAATTGTCAAAGATGAGTTTCAGAAATGATTTTTCTTCCCTACTAGATCATAAGCTGCACGATCAATCAGCAAACATTTGTTAAATGCCTATTATATGTCAGGCTTTTATATGTACTAAGTGCTTACCATATATTAAGAAGAAGAAGTAGACAGTTCCTGACCTCAAGGAGCTCACAATCTTATAGAGGAGACTATGGAGAGAGAGAATGACTCCATATCTAGTCAATTCTACCAACTTTAAAGTATCTGACAGAATTAAGCAATTGCTCTCCAAAGATCTACATGGCTAAGTCAAGAAAAGCTAATCAGCAGAAAGTTGGCCGCCAGATAAGATTTTCATCCATAGTGACTTATGAAACAAATCACACTATATAACTATCCTGAGTACCATTCAGCCAGTCCACGACTCCTGCAATGATGGTGATAAGAAAGGAGAAAGAGGATGGCAAAAAGCACCTTCTACTAAGATCAGTATTGTGGTCAGTCCTCTGAACCTGTGATCCCTGTCTGACAAACAATCAAACTGACAGCCTGCTGTAGAAGAGTCCCTCGCTTTGCCTCACACAGGCCCTTTCTTATAGTATAGAGGCTCAGTCAGTATGTTTTCAAATTAATGATAAATATTCCCCTAGCCAAAGGCAGGGGACTAAATCCAGCAACCCAGGTTTGAGATGTCTAGGTCACCTAGACATAGTGATATACTGAAGGGAACATCAAAGCATTCAGAGTTTTCAGACTCATTGTTCAAGGGCTAAAGCAATATTTTCTACATGTATAGAAATAGCTAATTTTCTCCTATTATTATGAGCTAAACATCTGAAAGGTATTTAGGAGACATAGATTGTTAGAACTGGGCAGGACTGAAGAACATAGAATGATAAAATATAGACCTAGAGCTGGAAGCCATCTTACAATGTAGATTTCTAGAACTTGGAAGGACCTTTGAATAAAGATTATAATTGAAGGCTGAGCTTCAATGAAGAATGTTAATGTTGGATAGGAAATCTAGGGTTATGCAGTCCAAATTTCTTACATGAAAATATGGAAAGTAAAGTTGCTTGATTCCCTGTAGCTCATTACTTACAATCCATCAAGAAATATTTACTAAGTATTTTTTCTGTGCCAGGCATTGTGAAAAGTCCTAGAATAGACATGAAAAGGATCAGTCCCAGCCCTTAAAGAATTTTCAATCTAATGATGAATAATGACATACAAAAGGAAACTAAAAGAGCTGGAAGGTAAGAGAGATTGCCCAACATGGAGAAATAATAATAATAATAGAAAGGTCCAAAGTAATACAGCTTGATGGGACAAGAAGCTATGTGTCCCTACTCCTGATCTAGTGCTATTTCTCCTAAGACTTCTATCCGTCATTAGCCTATTCTCTGTAAGTGCTTTCAAGCAGATTCTTGCATGGATGGGAAGTTGGATCAGATGGTCTCTCTGAAACACTTCCTGTTTTTCTGTATATAACCCTAAATTCCTTAAGAGAAGGAATGTGTCTCATCTTTCGTCTCATTCTCAGTTCTAGTACCCATGGCCCTATACGTATCTCATTTAAGTTCCTGGGCACAACTGTGCGTTGTGGGTCTATAATGGGCCATAGTTCAGGTGCCAAAAGAAGCTGAGATTATGACTGTGGGTAAAGACACCTGCTAGGGGCATTTGCTTGAACAGCAACTATCATACAGAGGAAGGCTGAGTGAGAGATTGCATGCTGGCTATGTGGATGATTATTACTTTGTTTGGCTTGCAATTTCCACCTAGTGCCGGGTGCTCCAGGCACACTAGTCTAATGAGACTGAACTGATTAATGGGGACATTGACTGAACCCTTGCTTTTCCCTGTTGGCACAGATGAGGTCTCATCAGAGTCACTGGGATGTTTTAAGCCAAGCTGAGCTACTGGCTTAGGACAGGACCACAATAACTGATCTTCTTTCTATCAAGATTGATTGGATTTCATTGAGCAGATGGCCTAAAGAGAGAATCAGACCAACAGTCCAGGAATTTCAGGGCTCCTAGAGGTTGAACAGGAACTGCATCAGTGGGATACCCAGCACTGACTGCTACACAGGATGGAAAGGGGCAGCAAGTTGTATTATCCTGCCATCTGCCACTAGGACGAATGTTCTTGCTTTGATGACTGTTCAAAACTAAATCAGGGACTTAAAAAATGTAGTGAGGCTACTGAAGGCAGAGCCATAAGCAAAGCTATTGCAGAGTATTCCAGAGTAGTGGAGGGAAAGTGAGATCGATGATAGCCTATGGGTGTCATCACAGGCGTGTTGTTGGCAATGAGCAATGTGCATACACAGCAGGTACTGCTCTGCGGTCCTCAGCAGTGATCTGATGGCTAGTGCGTGCAAGGGGCCCGGAAAGGAACAGATCCAGCCCCCCTCTCTCTCTGCCTCACGCCATCCCTACACATGCATCCTGCTGCTCTGACCCTCCTCTTCCTCCATCCGGGCTGTGGGGGAATCCCAGAGATACTCCACTCTGCATTTGTCCCCATTATGCATGGCAGTCTCTCATCTGTCAATTACAAGGGGGTTTTATATTTTTCTTTTCCCCACTTTGCTTTTCCAGTTTTGTCGGGTTGCTCAGTTCAGACTCCATCTGTTGGATTCACCAGACTGATAGGCTAGTGTCTTACTGTTCTCAACAGGGAGTACTCAGGAGGGGGTAAGAAGAATAAACACAGTCTTTAAAAATTATTTAATAGATACTTTATATGTGTATTTATACATGAATTTATATCTGTATACTCATATGTCCATGTAAATAAGTATACACATCTATATGCACATGTATATAAGTATATATCTACATAATGTATTGTATATATACTATACATACATGTATACCTGCATATATACATGTTTGTGAGTATAATATACATATTCAAAATTATTCAAACAAGTGATGTCATCTTGGGCAAAATCTCTGAGCCCTGGCCTCTCACCATCCCTATCAATTAGATGTGGAGGAAATCATAAATTCTTAGAGGTACAAGGGACCTGAAGAATCAGCCGGTCCAACCCCTCATTTGGCCAATGAAAGCAGAGGGAAGCTGTCTCTTGTCCAAGGTCACAGACAGATGAACTAAACCTAGAACTCAAGCTCAGAGTCCATGGATTTCAGAGGCGACCTAGAAGCCCTGTACTACCTTCCTGGTCTCAGGGATAGAAGGAGCTAGATGACAAAGTTTGTAATGCGTAGGAACTGGAGTAAGGAAGAGCTGAGTTCAAATCCTGTACAATTATATGTATGATCTCACTTTGCCCACCTGATTGTTTCTACATTTGTAAATTGGGCATAATAGTTCCCTACTTCATGAGGTTGTTGCAAGGATCAAATGAGATAATATTTATAAAGCACTTTGTAAACCTCAACATACTACATAAATGGTAGCCATCATCTTCATTATCCTATGAGCCTTTCTGCTCTTGAAGCAGTGGGAATGGCTCAATATTATTACTATCAGCCTGCCTCCTGCTGTTACCACTGTTGAAGAACTCATTCCCTAATGAAAAGACTACTGAAGAAGCTACCTCATGCTCTTATCACCTTCAGTGGACTGTTTGTCTCCCCCACAGACCTATCTGATGAGTTTCCCAATGTCACAGCTCAGATCACAAGATTCTATACCACTCAAAAACATGCAAAAACTCCCCATTATTTATTGCATAAAGTCCAAATTTATTAAATGGGCATTCAGGGCCCTCTCACATTCTATATTCACACAATCTACAGTCTTATCTCTTTCTTCCTCATATACACCCAGGCCTTCAGTTGTTCTGCTACCCAAACCATTTTCCTGTCTTTTTAATGTGTGCTTGAGTTATCTAACCTTGATTTTAATTTTTAGAGAAGATACTAAATGTTTTATTAATAAGATTCTTAGTGAACATTTAGAAAAAAGAAGCAGTGATCAAACAGTCAATATGGCTTCATCAAAAACATGTCATACCAGACTATCCTCATTTTCGTTTTTGACATGATCACTAATTGATAGATCATGAAAATTCAAATGCGTTGTGTATGCAGATTTTTAGCAAAGCATTTGACTGAGGATTCCCAGCTATTTTATGGAGAATGATGGAGAAATTTAAGAATAGATAAAAGCTTGATTGAAGGGGTTCAAAACTAGTTGAATGGCTCTACCTGAAGAACAGTCATTAATAATTTGAAAGCAATTTGGAAAATCTTAAGTGGAGGGCTCTAGGAATCTCTGCTTTGTGCTGTGGTGTTTAACATTTTTTAAAATTAATTATGGATATAAAGGCACAGATGGCATGCTTATCAAATTTGCAGATGATGCAAATCTGGGAGGGATAGCTAATATATTGAATAAGGGTCAGAATTCAGAATGCTTTTGATAGATTCGAAAAAATAGACTGAATTTATTCTGGTGAAATTCAATCTAGGTAGGTATAAAGTCTTAAAGGATGATTCAAAAATCACCTTCTCTGGCACAAGATTACTTAACTAGATAAGAGTTAATAGATAATGGTTCATTTGAAAAGAGATCTGGGGATTTTAGTGGGATACTACTTCAATATTAGTAATGTGCTTTGGAAGCCAAAAGAGACAATACAGACTTATGTTTTTTTGCATTGAGATGCAGAAGAAGATAATAATCTTATTCATACCTAGTCAGGTATTCTGCCCTGGTCAGATTTTATCAGTAAAAGAAGATTCAGTTCCCTCATGTCTTAAGGAAATTTATTAGTATCTAGATGATGAAAACTGGCATGGTAAAGGGCCTCAAAATCATGCCACGTGAGGATCCTGACTCTTCTAGTTACTCTCTGAATGACCTTTGGCAAGTCTCTCCCTAGGCCTCAGTTACCTCATCTAGGAAATGGAGCTTGGCCTAAATTATTTCAAATGTAGATCCTTATCAGATATAAAAGGTGATGCTATAGCCAGTAAAGAAAAATAAAAATGTTTAGCCCTGCAGAGAACAACCTTGACTGGGACATAACACTTTCAAGTATTTAAATAACACTCACATGGGAAAGGGCAGGGAGCAAAGGAATAAACATTTTTATGTGCCTATTATGTTCTAGACACTATGGTATGTATTTTTACACTTATTTTCTCATTTGAGCATCACAACAACACTGGGAGATAAGTACTGCTATTATCCCCATCTTATAGTTGAGGAAACTGAGACAAAAAAAGGTTAAGGAACTTGCCCAGTGTTACACAGCCAGTAAGTGTCTGAAACTGGATTTGAAATCAAAACTTTCTGACTTCAAACCCAACATCTGCCTCTGATTTGTTCTGTTTAAGTCTCAAGGGAAGAACTAAGAATAAAGCTTGCGATTTGCAAAATAGATAGTTAGTTTGGGCATAAGAAAAACTTCCTAATAATCATAGTTATCCCAAAGTAGAAAGGTCTGTCTCAGCAGGTAAAGGGAGGTCGGGTCCCTGCAGGCTTTCAAGCAGTTCCAGGATGATGAGTTGTCAGATATTCTACAGCGGATTCTTTATCTGCCTGGGTTGTACTAAATGACCTTTAATGTTCCTTCTGGGTCTAAGAAGCTGTGATTTCTAAGCTGTCCTTCAAAATCTAGCTTTCATGGCACCTCCTCCAGGAAGATGTCTTGGTCTTGTTAAGCCCAAACCTTACCCACTTCCTCTCTCACTTAAATCCAATTTGCTTTCATGTCATGTTATCACCTCCCTGATATCATAGTCATCTTCCAGAATGAAGGACAAACAATAACAATCTCCCCCCACAAAAAAACAAACAAACAACCCAACAACTAAGATCACATAAGCTACCTCTCTTAACGAACTTTCACATTTAAACTGGCGTTTTAATTATTTACATATGTGCTGTATCTCCCATTCCAGAAGATGAGTTGGTATTTGACAGTGCGATATAGTAAAAAAAAAAAAAAAAAAAAAATCCTAGATTAGCCGGGGGATCTGTACTTAACTCTGATGGTGTTTCTTATGAGCTATGTGAATCAGAACAAGCCACTAACTTTCTCCAGAGCTCAGCTCATTTATAACAAGAGGGGATATAACTAATTTATATCTGATGTACCTTTCCAGTTTTGAATACATTCTTCTTAAGGAAAGGAACTTTTCCTTAGTCCTTTTTTGTAACTTTTTCCCCCATTCCCCACAAGGTCTAGCAGAAAGTCCTTTTACAGCATAACCATTCAGTAAATATTTATTGAAGGAATGACTGTATTCATTCACGAGGAAATTCAGTTAAGATTTTTTGCATCCAGAAGTCCTCTATTCAATGCAAGTATGCTACCTTAGAGTGACAATACACAAAAGCAGTAATATTTGCTAAGTTTTCAGGGTGAAATAGTGGGCCATATTAGTTACCTGTCATGGAGCACTAGGATGGAACCCTGAGAAAACAAAATATACAAGCTTCTTTTGATAGGAAAAAGAAAAGTTAAGAATATCCAGGGCAGGTTTAGGGGGGAGAGGTCTGGGAAACTCTGGAAAGGTAGGAATAGTGTGAGAAACATATTCGGTAGAGATGTGGCCCTCTCTTCCATAGGAAATATTTTGCCTAGGGCCATCTCAGGACATAAAGAAAATACGGTTCTTCTAATTATTTGTTGTATAATCTTGATCTGTTTTTTTTTTCCCCCCTCTATGTTTTATGCTTAGAGGTTTCAGGGAATTGACCTTCAGAATTCCTCAAGATATTGGTGATCCGATATTTTGGCATGAAAGGTCGTCTATAAGATTTGTGTTCAGTACCTTGTGGTCATTTGTGAATTACACACTACACCTTAGTCCTGGACATCAAGGAGTTAAAGCAGGCTGAATAAGGAAAGTAGGGAAGAAGGAAATAGAGGGAGAAGGAAGGAAGAAGAAATAATACATCCAGCCTGTTAATTTGCATTACCAATTCTGCTCTCCTCTTTAGCAAATACAGCTTTTCCCAACAGACAGGGTCTCAGGGATGCTGCCCTGAACCTCTTGCATATTGTCAGAAATGTGTGTCTGCTCAGCCGCTTCTGCCTCCTGAGTATCAGTCTGTCCTATAGACGCATCTGCCTGAGCCGATAAGCATGCCCTGGAATGGAGCTTCTTAGAAACTGGCATTTCTAAGACATTTCAGGTGTATTATCTATAGGGCTGGTGAAACCCCTTCAAAGAAACAGGCATCATTAACATGTCCAGCCGTCTCAAGGCATTGGACAGTATATAACTCTGGGGTATGGTATTTGAGAGTGAAACTACTGAGCCTGCAGAGGGGAGGGAGAAGAGGAAAGAGAACCAGCTAGTTCTAATTATTTCCAAGAAGAGCTTCTCTTAGGAAGTCTAACAAAATTGGTTCTCGGCCATTTGTTCATTTATTTTTTCCTCTCTTTTTGTCTGTCTCTCTGAATTTGTCTCTCTTTCTCTGTCTCTCTTTTTCTCTACCTATTTTTCATATCTAGATTCCTTTCAATGCCCCATTGGGCTCTTTCCTTTTGTTTTATTTAATTCTTTCCATTCTTGTCTGCCTTTCCAAACTTTTGCTTCTTTCATAGGTCCTCTTCAGTTCCCTCCCATTTTAAAACTTCCTTGTAGCCTAACTCTATTGATACCAATCCAGAGTAGGAGAAAAAATGATGGTAAAATAATCATTTATTTATTTTATTTATTTTAATGCCAACCTTATTTTACTATGCTGGTGCAATCATTTGGTTAGAGCATGATAGTAATGAAGCTAAGGTTTGGGGTTTTATCTTCAGTGAATTGTGCAGAGTTTGTATTCCTTGCTGATTTCTGTTTGCTTTATGCTTTAGGATATTGTGCTCCAAACTCCCTTATAATTCTAGGATTCCATTATTCAAAGGGTCTCCTCCAGCTTGAACATCCCATTGTTCCAAAATTCTTCCGGTTTTAACATGCCATTGTTCCAAAATCTCTTTGGACTCTGACATGCCATTGTTCCAAGGTTCCTTCCAGCTCTAACATTGTTCCAAAATCCTCCCAGTTCTAACATGTCTTTGTTCTTTCAACTCCAACATTCCATTGTTTTAAGATCTCTTCCAGCTCTAAAACTGTTTCAAGGTTTCTTCCAGCTCTAGCATTCTATTGTTGCAAGATCTTCTTCAACTCTAAAATCCCATTGTTTCAAAATCCTTTCAGCTTTATCATTCTGTTCTTCCAAGATCTTGTCCAACTCTGACACTCCATTGTTTCAAGGTTTCTTCCAGCTCTAGAATTCCATTGTTCCAAGTTCCTTCTTTCTCAAAGTGTTTTAATGATAACTGCATTGTGGTTATTAGGATATTATGATATGATCATGATTTAACTATGATTGGGTAAGTGAGGGGGGGGATCTAGGGATGACAGCTTATATCATTTTGGGTGTCCACTCCACCTTAACATTGGCCCCATTGCCCACCCTATAGCTGCTGAGGTGACTCAGGAAACCGTGGAATCCCTGATGCAGAAGTTCAAGGAGAGTTTCCGCACCAATACACCTATCGAGATCGGCCAGCTCCAGCCAGCTCTCCGTAATGCATCAGCAGGAAGACGCAAGCGAAGGAGCAAGTCCAGAGGTAGGCCCTCTAGAATTCAATTATACCATTTTTTTCTCTGACCAGAAAAGTCAAAGGGAATGGCATTAGCTCCCTTACAGCTATATAATTGATGCCATTGGGACTAGTTTAATCCAAACAAAGGATTTAGTATGGCAAAACAGAGATGTGTCCCCCAAACATGTCCTAAAATAAATATTTCTACATAAATCCATAGAGACTTTTTTTTACTAGTCAGAGGGAAAATGCTATTAAAGATCTTGATTTAATAAATATTGGAAAGAAAAACTAAACAATCAAACAATAAAAAGATAACTTGCTATTTTTTTTCAATATATTGCTCTTCTTATTTGTAGCTTTCATCTGCCTAGCTTCCTTTTCTTATGCTTAGAGGTATTCAGAAACATGATTACCATCTACTACTAGCCATATACATCTAAGGGATGTTAGCTGTCAGTAATCTTTTGTTGAGTCTCAGTTTCTTCTTCTATGAAATTAAATTAGATCAGATGAGCTTTATTATTGTCCCTTTCAACTCTGCAGCTGATCATTTTGATATTTGATTAGTTTTAGTTGACACTGGGAAATACTGGTACAGCAGAAAATAAAAGCAGATTTTAGATCCTGATGTATCCTTGAAAGTATATTTGATTTGGGTGATATCATTGAAACTCTCTGAAGTTTGGTCCTTCAGAGGTAAAACCAAAACCTGAATTTGAGATCAGGCAGAAAAACATAAGTGGCTATAGAAACTGGAATCACAGAGTCTTAACTTTTATCCTGCATTCATCTTTCTTATTTCTATTGCCTTATATTACATTAATCCTCTATATAAGTTCTTCTCTCTTTTAGCTTCTTCCTCTCATTGCCTCTCCTTATTCCTCATCATTTTCCCATAAATAAATATGTATGTGTGTGTAAAATTCCATGCTAAATTCTGCTTCTGCTTTAGCTGTTCCCATAACATATCCATTTCTCCATGTCCCCAAATTCTATCCCTCTTTTAAGACCCATCACAGAAGCTATCTTATTCATTAAAAGTACCTTGACATCACAGCCTGTATCGACATTCTCTCTTCTGAATTCCATGAATATTTATATTTTGGAGAATTTTAATAATGTTTTTGTTATTATTTTAACTTCCTGAAATAATTCTATAGTTATTTCATGAATCTAAGTCTTAGTTATCTGTCTCTATCTTCACCTTGCCTAGAACCATGCTGAATGCAAATCATTTGGTTCTAGATATGATCTTTTGTGATATGAATTGAAAACTAACATGTCTAAAGGAGGTGAAACAGAATACTTTAAATCCATACTATAACTAGATTGGTTGAAAGAATTTAAAACAATTTACTTGAAGAAGAGAAGATTAAGGAAATAACATATTAGATTTCTTTAAGTATTTGAAATATGTGTTCTATTCATATTAGCTTAGGAAGGCAGAAATAAGAGTGGTGAAAAAATAGAGAAAGGTTTCAGGTTCCATTTGTGTCTAAAGATAGCCATCTCTAAGGCAGGGAAGTGGAGTAGGGGTAAAAGAGAAAAAGAAGATATATGATCACTTTATTATATATTTAAAAGGAAAAGCACGTTGAACATAATAGATTTTCAGTTTGATGTACAATCATCTTTTTATTATACTATGTTAAGGAAATGCTTGCTTTATTCCATAAATTAAAAATAAAGTGAATGAGAAGATCAGAAGCAAAAAATTGAATAAAATAAAATTTTTATCTTGTTAATAAAAAAAAAAAGAAAAAAGAATTTACAAAAATTAAGTATATTCTAAGATGAAATGATCTACCTTAGGAAACAGTAAATTTTGTATCACCAAAGTCTTCAAGTCAGATGGGCACTTGTCAGGGATACTGGAGTGTATATTCCTCGTTAGCCATGGATTACACTAAATGGCCTTGGAGATCCCTATTAAACAGAGATTCCATTATTGTATCAGGTGTGGGTTGATATAGCTTACTCTCAGCCTAGGTTAGTTTGTTTGTCTGCCTTCTTTTTACTTTCCTTTTAGAGATTTGACTGATTTTCTGAGGCTGGGGTTAAGTGACTAGAGTAGGGGGTAGTGAATAGAGAGCTGTGGAAATCCCCAAAGATGTGAGTTCAAATTTTGCTTCAGATATAAATGGCCTATATGATGCTGGGCAAATTAACTCTCTAAGCCTATAAGTTGCAGAAAAACAATCAAGATACTTTAGAAGAAAGTGTTACCTCTCACTAGGAACTACTTACAATAAAATTACAAGTCTGGACCAAAAAACAACCAATCCATCCAACTCAACTCAACAGATAGATTTACTCATCTACTAATTCAATAAACTGTACTAGTGTTGGAGATACAACACTAATCACACAGCTAGGAAGTGTTAAGTGTCTGAGACCAGATTTGAACTTTGATCCTCCTGAATTCAGAGCTGGTGCTCTATCCCCTACGCCACTTAGCTGTCCCCGGTTTGACTGATTTTCATAGAGCAGTCTATCCTTCCTAATTTGAGGGGCAAGAAATTCAAATTACAAAACATTTTCAGAGCTATGCAATTTATTTTTATAAGACCCAAATGATAACCGTTATTAGCTAGTCAAGATGTTCTAGTTAGATATTATTTAGGAGCTATTTTACTAAATAGATAAGAATCAGTTTCAGTTAGCATATTAATTGTCCTTCAATGAGATGCTTCAAAAATACTGTAGGTTGATCTAGAACATTTAGTCCTTTTGAAATTATGTTGACAGAATAAATTTACTGCACACATTCTTTTCCTGTAGCCCTTTTATACAATACTGCTTTTCACACATGCTATAATCCACCCAAAGGGACTTTCTTTCTGCAAAAGGACACTCTATTTCCCATCTCCATGCCTTTGTACTTCGATAATTTCTGAAATCAACTTTTAAACACCTCACAACTTAGAAGATCTAGTTACTGTCTTTCAATGTCAATTAGTGCCACTTCCTTTATGAAGTCGTTCCTATCTCCCAAACTTGTTGCTAATGTTTTCCCTCTTAAAATTTTCCATATATACATATATATATATATATATATATATATATATACACTTACACACATACATACACACACACATATATATATATTTATTATATGTAACATTGAATATATATATACACACATATACATTTATAAAGTTATATAAATACATATCCTTTACTTCCATTTAGAAGCTATGCTCCTGGAAGGTGGGAACTATTTATTTTTATTTATCTTTTTATCCCCAGAATCTTAGCACAATGCCTAGCACAGAGTAGGAAATTAATAAATAAATACCTCTTAACTGATTGATAAGAGGCTGAAGAAGTGGAGATAATCTTTAACCCAATCATTGTCTCAGTTCTTACAAATTTTGAATTCCTAGAGTCCATACTACTAAAGGGCTTTACTGTCTTTTAGATAGATAATCCTTGCTCCTCAAAGCCGCCCTGATAACAGTTGGCCTTTTGGCCTGGTTCAGAGGGAGCACCTGGCATGGCTGTGGTTCATTAATCTCTGTCCTTCCCCAGACGAGGTGCCCAGTGATTTCTAGCAGATGGAGATGGCAGTACAGAGACAATAGGGCTGAGTTTAGAGCATCATTAAAATCATGTCCATCGGTTTCATCCTGCCTTGCCTCCTGTGTAGAAAGCACAGTTGATATTAAAGAGCATAATATATTCATTTAGCTCTAAAGGAGAAGGAATAGAAATAATTAAATGTCATCTCCAAAGCAGTTGTCCAGGGATGACTGAACAAAAAGAAATGTTTCATTTGAAACAGAAGAAATTTGGGATGGATGGAAAATGTATCTTCTTTACCATTTAGAGGATTAAATCATAGAACAGGGAGAGCATAGAAACTTTACCACAAAAAAAAAAAACCTTTAAGAACCATTATATCTATCAATATGAAGAATTTATGAAGTGCCTATTATTTGTTAGGTGCTGTGTGAGGCACTGGCAATATAAGTACAAATAATAACATAATATCTACTTATAAGGACCATACATTCTAATAGAAGAGACGATAAATGCATATGTAAATATATACAGCATAAATAGAAAATGGGCAGCTAGGTGGTACAGTGGTTAGAGTCTTGGGCTAGGACTTGAGTTCAAATTCGGTCTCAGACTTTACTAGCATAGGACTCTGGACAAATTACTTAACCCTGTTTGCCTTAGTAATTCATCTGTAAAGTGAACTGAATAAAGAGTTGGCAAGTCATTCCAATATCTCTGCTTAGAAAATCCCAAATGGGGTAAAAGAGGGTCAAACATAACTGAAAAAATGACTAAATACAGACATGTAAATAAAAAGTGAAAAAGTTCAAAGCAAATTGGGAGGCACAAGGCTAGCCTTTGGAGCATCATGCAAGAGATAATGATCGAGTTAAAGGGAGAGGCAATCTTCAAGGCAGAGGGAAATATAGAGTATATTCAAGGTATTGGATGTGATCAGTACAAAATTACAGAGACAGTGGCATGTGTGAGGAACAAAAGTCATGTTAGCTATACCAAAGGGTGTGAGAGGAAAAGTAATGTTCAATAAGACTGAAAAGATAGGTTAAGACAAGGATGCATATATAGAAGTTAGCTTTTGTAAGTAGGGCTACCTTTTTGTCAGGAACTGAGGGAAAGAAGGAGAGAACAAGATATCCAGAGAATTTTAGATAAAGAAGTAAGATGTCTAAACATTTTTGTGGGTTTGGAAACCCATCTACCCAAAGGATGCAAACAGAATGAAACAAACAATGATAAAGTGGAAGGAACACTAGGTTTAAAGCCAGAGTATATGGGTTTCATTCTTGTGCCTGCTCTACAAAATGCATTCTTTTCCATCTATATCCTTCTATCTCTATGAGGCTATGATCTCCTATTCTTTTCTGATGATCATTTGTCAACAACTGAGAGCCTTAGGATATCATCAGTAGAGATCATTAGGCACTAGGTATTCACTTATTAGGAATGGTATAGTGTCCAAATTACTTGGGACAAGCAATAATTTTGATAGAGTTCTATTTTGTGATGATTGTGGTCATATTTAGGTGTTTCTGCTAATGCTAGTATGATTTTTACCAAATGAAAACAGGTTGAGATAAGCTCTCCATACTTATTTGTCTCTCCATTAGTTGATTGCTCTACTTTATGCTCTGCAAATGTTTCATATTGTTTTGATTTTTAGTACTTAATTTTTTTGTTGTTTTTGGAGAATGGATATTTTTATGCAGAAGTTATAACTTTTAATAAGAAAAGTTCAGTGATCCTTAGAGATATTATGTTGATCTTGGAATGGGAAAGTCAGCATTTCAAGGATAATTCAAATCCAGTGAAAAAATATCCTTTACACTTGAGCACAAAAGAAAATGAACTGGAAAATGCAAAAACAGGGGCACAAACAGACAAACTATTGCTGTAAAATTCTCAAAAAACTATCATCTTTAGAAGCACAAGGCATCCCGTGGTGGTGCTGGCCTAGTGCTTCTCAAATTTGAAAAAATGAAAGGAAGACCAGTTTTTAAAAAAAAAAACCTAAATAAGTAACAAAACTCATTATTAATGTGAAAAACAATTTTTGTGACAGAAAATATATACAATAAGACTACCACTAAGAATATGAGATATTTGAAAATTATAATTTTTATTAATGAAACTCATTTCTCATTCAAAACTATATCAAAATTATTGTTAGAAAAAGTCCAGTTCAATTTATAAGATTCATCATCCTCTAAAACATCATCATTAAGCCATAAAAATTCAAAATCTTCCCCAGTATATTTAGGGTCTTTTTTACTTTAAATAAATATGAAAGCTTTGTCCCTTTTAGATAAATAATAAGTTATATTAAATATTTTCATCAAAAGAGACCAAGAAGAATTTCTTAGAAATAGCTCTTTCAACATTCAGAAATTTCCAAACGGAGGCATAATACAGCAAGCTATTAATGTGTCATGTCACAAATCACCAAAAAGTTAAGGAATTTATCCAAAAGGTGGAGACAAACATGCCTCTGTCCTGGAAACTCACTGGATTTAAACCCTATTGGAAATTAATGAACAAAAACCAAAGCCAGACTTAGAAAAATGAATGGTTTTTGAAATTTACACTTAGTTTCTAATGTGGTATAGTTTCATACTAAAAAAACTTAAAGCATACATTCAAAAAACCTCCACATTCAGTGTCAAACTATGTAAAACAAATGACTACAGAAAAATAAGGACATATTGCATAGCATATTTTTTTAAAGATGCAAATTTTAAGCTTTTATGTCAGTTTAATTATTTCATCTTGTCCCAAGCAATTTTCATAGCACCGTACATGTCTGCTTTTATTGAGTAGTTTATTTACTCCTGGGAGTATTAACATAGTACCATGAACAAGAAATTGCTGATGAACATACTCTGGGACTAAACTGGGGATTTACATCAGATTTAAGTGCCAAACTCTTCTGGGGTTTGTGTGTGGAGGACATTTATCCAATTTCCCAAGGACCAAGCATCTCCAGCCCCCATACTGAGTCAGGTGCCAAGCTGCACCAGGCTTACTCCATGGCTATTTGATTTCCATTTCCCTGATAACAACTGCCCACCCAGAAACAGAAACATAGTTTGGGCCGTTTACCCATGGAACATGTTCATTTATTTATAAGTCTGAAACCTAATCTCTTATTCTGGGTGTGTTTCCTTTGTGTTAGGTTTTCCTTTTATTACAGCTCAAGCCATAAATTATTCACTTAGCTTGAAGACAATATTCAGAGTCATTAATGGTTTTAAATTATTTGGCTTATTTGGCTATGACTGTGCTTAAATATTGAACAGCCAGTTACCAGAAAGAGATGCTTTCCTAAGATAGTGGACCATGCTATAAGATAGCCTGTAGACCGCCTTTACTTTCCCCTTTAGCAGCTGCTACCTAGGTCTATGATAAGTCCCTTATGTAGTGAGGGCCTCCCCAGAGCTCTGTCATGAAAAGCATACCTATATCAGAACTTTGAGGAGACCCAATTCAGGGGCAAGAGAAAGAGGGACAGGCTAGGGAGTTGAGATCTGGGTTCTAGTCCTGACTGCCACTGACCCCCTTTTATGATTTTAGGTAAGTCATTTTACCTCTGTAAAATGATGACATCAGACTTGATCATCTCTACTGCTCTGACTAGTTCTGAAATTCTGACTTCTGAATTCAGAGTCCTTCTAATCATCTGCCACTACCACAAAAAAAGGTAGTGAAGATTTTATGAAGTCATAAAGATTTCAAATTAATTTTTACACATTTTCTTCCATTTGACACAGTGTAACATAGGCATATTTCAATTTACAGATGGGAAAACTGAGGTTTAAAGAGGTAGAATGCCTTCTCCAATGCCATAGAACTGGAATTGAGGCATACAAAGTATTATTACATCAGGCAGCATTTCTTGGATTTCATCTTATATTTACAGCAGGAAAGTGACCTTCATGCTGACCCAACTCACCTAATTTCCAACTCAACCAAGGAGCATTAATTAACTATCTTCTCTGTGCTTGACATTGAGGGTACAAAGAGAAAAATGAAATACCTCCTGCCTTCAAGGAGTTTGCATTCTTTTGGGAAAAATAACATGGAAGTGAGCAGCAATGTTGCATTATAGCTAAAAAGTAAATGCAGAAGTGCTAAAATACATTAGGAGAGGAGTTCCCCGAGCCAAAGAAAATTATGCTATGGTCCAAAATAAAACTAAGCATGATGATATATAAATAAACAAACAAATAAATATATAAGTACATATACAAGTGTGTATATGTATGTATTTATCTATATTATTATATATACATACATACCCATACACCCACACCCACACCCACACCCACACACACCCACACACACACACACACACACACACACGTCTGTGTGGGTGTGTGGGTGTGTGGGTGTGTATGTATATAGCAGCTGGGGGAATCAGGAAAGGCCTTAGGTAGAAATAGCACCTGATTCAAACTTTAAATGTGTGTGTGTGTATATATATAAGAGAGAGAGAGAGAGAAAGAGAGAGAGAGAGACAGAGAGAGAGATGGAGAGAGAAAAAGAGAGAGAGAGAGAGAGAGAGAGAGAGAGGAGAGAGAGAGAGAGAGAGAGAGGAGAGGAGAGATGGAGAGAGAAAGAGAGAGAGAGAGAAAGAGAGAGAGAGAGAGAGAGAGAGAGAGAGAGAGAGAGAGAGAGAGAGAGAGAGAGAGAGAGAGAGAGAGAGGGAGAGAGAGAGAGAGAGAGAGAGGAGAGAGAGAGGAGAGAGAGAGAGAGAGAGAGAGAGAGAGAGAGAGAGAGAGAGAGAGAGAGAGAGAGAGAGAGAGAGAGAAAGATGGAGAGAGAGAGGCGCATCTGGAGGAATCAGGAAAGGCCTTAGGTAGAAAATAGCACCTGATTCCAACATTGAAGGAAAGTAGGAATTCTAAAAGCTGAAATGCAGAATGTAAGCCTGCAGAATTGTACAAAGATATAGAGAAGGGGTGGGATGGGAGTGTGTAATGGTGGTATTGTCATCCCTTAACATATAAAACAATTGAGAACTAAAAGATTTAAACCTCTTGTCTAAGGTCAAACATAGAGCAAGCACTATAGATGGAATTTGAACCCAAACTTCTCATGGCAAATCTAAAGTTCTTTCCCTGGTACAACACTTCTTTTTCCCAGCCAGAGAGGAACCATGTGGGGACCCCTATATGCTAGCTGTCCTTCCTGATCTTCTCCTTCCTGGCAGAGGAGGACTGATTTGGAAGCGGAGCACACAGCTGCCTTGACATAAATCTTCCCTGACATGTCTCTCAGAAAACTTGCTTTCTTAAAGTGTCTTTCTCCTTCAGGGCAGTTTGGCATGTGTGCCTGAAATATGCCCGAGTTTTCTCATTCAATCCTGTCTGGTCTGCCCAGGCAAAGCAAGTTCCTAAAAGCCTGTGGCTATGTTTTTTTTGCAGAGGTCTCTTCTACCCAGTTTCAAGCAAATACTAGAGGGAGGTTATAAGGCTATTCTGTCTATCAACTCCGTTGAAGTGTTTGCAGTTCCAAGTTTTTCCATCTGGAACATGGTAGTGGGAAACCACTTGTTTTTGACAAACCTCACTTCGTCACTAATCTGGGGAAAGTCATTTCCCTATTTTGGGTCTTAGTTTTATTAAATTATAAAAATAAAGTATTGGGTATCTTGGAAAGCAGCAGCACTTCTGCAGTAACAACAACAACCCCAAACTCTTAAGGAATTAGAATTTTAGAACTGAAAGAGTATCTACTTGTCTTACAAAGTTTTTATTAGGATCAGAGCTTGGAAATAACCTTAGAAATAATCTAGCCCTAGAATCATAGCTTAGCCAAGTTGTAAGGGATCTTAGAGGTCCCTTAGAGTTCAAATCCTTTTTCATCAAGGAAGAAACTAAGTCCTATGGGGACTGATGGCAGGGTCAATTTGCAAAATCAAAGTCGGGTTTGAATCCAGGACATTGGACTCTAAATCCAGTATATACTCATAGCTACACTGTTCTGCCTTATTCCCAACATTTATTTTGTTTGCCTCTTTTTCAAAAGAACCAGTGTCAGGAGCTCCCATGAGAAAAAACATTTAATGACCACCTTCTGTGAAACTCCTAATCCTACATCATTACTTTGGGTCATGGAAGATTTGGTGACTTGCCTACCAACAATATGATATTGGGCATCAGACACAGGATTTAAACTGATGTTTTGTTTTGTTTTTTTTTCACTTAATAGTATTTTATTCCCCCTGTCAAAATTACATGTAAGGATAGTTTTCAACTTTCATTTTTGTAACATTTTGGTTCTAAAGTTTTCTCCCTCCTTTCCTTCTTTTCCCCTTCTCTAAGATAGAAAGCAGTCTGATATAGGTTATACATATACAATCATTTTAAACATATTTCCATATTAGTTGCGTTGTAAAATAACAATCAAAACAAAGGGGAAAACCATTAAAAAAAAGAAGAAGAAAAAAATAAGAACAGTATACTTCAATCTGCATTTAGCATCCATAATTCTTTCTCCCAGATGTGGATAACATTTTTTGTTATGAGTCTTTTGAAATTGTCTTGCATCACTGCATTATTGAGAAGACTGAGACAATTATAGCTGTTCATCAGATAAGTTCCTGTTACTGTGTTACAATGTTTTTCTGGTTCCACTTACTTTGTCCAGTATCAGTTCATGTAAACCATTCCAGATGAAATGTTGGTCTTGCTTATTTTTCAGGCCCTTGATTACAACTTTGGTGCTGTGGTATGTTTGTGTGTGTATGCCATAAATACATGTATGTATATATATATATATATATATATATATATATATATATGTTTGTGTGTGTGCATATACATATTTGTACATGTATTATGGTATATACACATACCACATGCAGTGAACCATATTGTAATAGATTATATTTATACTATATTTATTATTATACTATATATATATTTATATCTACTATATTTATAAATTCATTATGTATATATATATTATGCTATATATTTTATAAATTCATTATAAATACACATATTTAATGGATCTATAGAGGGTATATAATTTTATCAAATTCATACAAAGTGATAGCAATAAAGCTGAGATGAGAACCTAGGTTTCTCTATTCAGTGATCCTTCTATATTTGAGAAATTCCTTTGAAAAAGACAAAAACAAAAGCACTGTACAAGTATGTTCTTATTAGGAGATCAGGGAGATAGTCCTAGATATTCTGTTCCTTTCTTCCATCAAAAGGAGAATTCATTTGTAGGTGTCTGGCCTCTGTTTCACAATGATCAGTAAACACCGGTGGTCCTGAACATGCCGCAGTGAACAGGGAACGATAAGAAGAGGGTAGAAAAGAAACTGCCTCATATGTGGCAGTAATAGCCACATATTAGAGCATAATATTAGAGCGTAATAACCCTGCTTGATGGCACTGCTCCTGCTGACACTCTGCCCCAAGTCCTTAATTGGATTATTAAAACTGGAGGAAACTTTATAGACAATCTCTTCCACGCTCTTATTTAATCAAGGAGGAAGCAAAAGCTCAGAGAAAGGAAATGATTGTCAAAGGCGCCAACTGGTTCACTGGTAGAAGAAGCTAGATTCAAATGCCAAGGCCTAGTCCTGGGTCTGGACCCAGCTCAGACATTGAAGTCCTATATCTATGTGTGGTCCTAACAATTTCCCTTTAGCCGCTGCTCTTATTCAACCTGACCATTGTCTACCTACATCTATGTTATTAGATACTCCCTTTCACCTACCTCCACCCCTCCCTACCCACATATAGCACACTTTGATTCCTAGTCTTGGTCATTCTAGGTCACCTTTGCCCTGATGTTGCAACATATACATACATATATAATATATCATCCTCCCTATGGCCTTCTGGCCAAAACAATCCAGGAATTGCATTCTTCTTGCTTTTACACAAGTCTTCCTTCAGACATAGACTTCTGAGAGGTCATCTTGCGAAGAGATTTAAATGTCAAATAAAGGAGTGTATATAGGAATCCATTGTAGTTTATTGAATAAGTCAATGACCTAAGTGTTGCTTTTGCAGAAAGAGCAACATTACCCTTCCCCTGTCAAAATCCCAAAACAATGACAACAAAAACCTTTCATTTCTGAATCTTCTGATTTGTATTTAATTTTACTCTGCAATTATGACTAAGAATATGGTATCTATGGAAATGAGATCATGAGCTTTTGTACACTAAAAAAAATTCTAGTCTTTAAATTGGGAAATTTTACTTTGATGCACCAAGTTTAGCTGTCCCACTAGCATGTTAGAAATGGGAATGCAGTGGGACATTAAGGTTAAATGATGATATCACAACTTACTATGTTTGCATTTTACATTCCAATCGAAAATACAAGCCCTTTGCCTCATTAATCCTTTGCAGTCTAACTCTCCACATCCCCTCCTTTACCTACCCCTACTGAATTATCCTTTGGGGACATATTCATATCCTTTTTAACAGCCGCTTGACAGTTCCGCTGATGGAGTTTGTATCCAACTTTGTTACTGGTTAGTGACAACTCGCCCTGACGGATCTGTGCCCATAATTATTTTCTTGCAGTTCAATTTAATTAATGCTTAACCTCATCAGGATCCTGCAGCTGGAGAGCTTTCTCTGCAGAAACTGCTAACAGCAAAAGGATTTCCTTCTTAGTCAAAAGAGACTCCAAAGGGCTTTGCAGAGCCTACATTGTTTTGTGTGTATGTGCATGCATATGTGTGTGTGTGTGTGTGTGTGTGTGTGTGTGTGTGTGTGTGTGTTTTAAATGA